>NW_020954557.1:15409668-15516385 GCF_900497805.2 Vombatus ursinus
TTATTATTATTATTATTATTATTATTATTATTATTATTATTATTATTTATCCAGGAGTTGGAAGCCAGGTTGGGTTTTGCAGCCAGCATAGAATCAATTCCCTAAGAAGTAAGGGATAATCTTCAGGAGAGACCTTTCAGACCCCAGCTGAAGGACTAATCTGATATCTGCATATGGACAAATTGCCCAATCTGTTAAATGATAAAGGGGGCATGATGTCCCTGAGTCATTGGAAGAAATGTTTGTATGTTTGCTCTTGTTGTATCATGGAAGTAAATATCCCTTTGTAAAAACCAATTGATATCAATTGGTTGAATGGACGTGGAGTGCTAGTCACAGAATCCTAATAATAAGGGGACATCACTGGTGGCACATCCCTTCATGGTACCCTAGTACCCATGGGGGAAGATGATAGCAGGCCTGGCTCTTTGAGATAGAAGCCAAGGCACATACCTTCAACTTATATACATAAAGGGAGAATCAGACCATGGGTATGCAAGTAATTCTCAGTCATATTGTCCCCTTAAGGAAATTATGGCTGGTTAATTTATGGTCTTACAACTGGGTTGGAAAGACAAAGAATAAGTTGAAGGCGGTACAAAAATCAAAGTATGGATGGTTTGTAGTACAATGTTTCTAAACGAAATATAAAGTTAGGAGATGAATGAAGGTAAGATTAGCAGGATATAGCGACCAATTGGAAAATTCTAGGAATCAGTACTGCAAGTTGGTCAGTTGTTTTCCATTGTTTTGATTAGAGAGAGCATTCTTTGGGTATGCTTCATCTCTCCACTTGAATTCATTCATTAAGAGCAGTTCTTACTATCTTTTTACTTATCTCGAGCATCAAATCCTTATCAGTACTATTGTTTCTGTCCATCCTGCCAAAAGATCATGTTTTCTTGGAGAAAACAGAAACAAAATAAAAACTGAGCTATTCTTCCTTCTCTCAATTTTCAGTTTTGTTACCCAGTACCATTCATCACCAGCCTGGGCTCTAGTCTTCCTAACACTCTTTATAGGACCACAGTTCTTTTTTATATTCATTCGTAATTACTTGCCCTCATTTCTATCTTCTAATCATGTATTTATAAAATATGAGCTGTTTCTTGACATCACTATGCACACACATCAGTTCTTATAGGCAACTTCCCTTTATCTTCTTCATTGGGATAATTTCTGTATGTATTTTTAAAAGTTCTCCTGAGAACATTTCCCTTCTTGTTGAGCCAATGTCTCCTTCAAAGCATTAGAACAATTAGATCATTTTTTGAATGCATAAAAGACAATAGAAGTAAGGCCAGAAGGAAAGACAAAAAAAGCAGGGCAGCATTGAAAATTATATACTAAATTTATTAAAATGTACTTAATAGGAATTTCTGATATTATGTGAAATTCTTTTGCTCGGTTCTATGTTATATAGGAAATTGTTCATGTTATATGATGGTATATATAAGTTATAAAAGTGCTGAAGAAAAAAAATGGGAATAAAAACCTCGCAAAGTATTAGACCCCTTAGTTCCTACCTATGCTTCCTTGAAACCCTTTCAAAGATACTTTCTCCAAATCAAGGTTCAAGATTATGCCTGAGTTTCCTTTCTTTTATCAAGCACCAAAAGAAAGAATGCCCACTTACTCTCAACTCATCAACTCATCCTACCCTAAAAATCTTTAGTACCTTCAACTGATTCACATATTTCTTGAAATTTCTTACCATACTGGTCCCCTCATCTCTAGTTTATCAATATACTTCCCAATATGTGGAGCCCAGAAATGAACATAATGTTGTTAATGTGATCTGCCCATGGAAGATTAATGTGAAGGCATCATCTCTTGTGTTCTGGACACCATGCCTCTTAATGTAGCGTAAGTTTGCCTTAGCTTTCTTATTTACATTTTGAGGACTAGTAAGATTGAACACTACTAAAACACCTCAATCTTATTCATGTGAACTACTCTGCTAGCCATTCCCAGTCTTGGGCTTGTGAAGTCGACTTTTTGAACTTAAATAAAACCTTGCATTTATCTTTATTAAATTAAATTTTATTTGATTCAGAAAGTCAAGTTCTTTTTGGATCTCAGCTCTACCATGTCAATCATGCCTCATAATGTTTTCTTTTGTTTTTTTTTTCTTTTTGGTGAGGCAATTGGGGTTAAGTGACTTGCCCAGGGTCACACAGGTAGTAAGTGTCAAGTGTCTAAGGACATATTTGAACTCAGGACCTCCTGACTCCAAGGCCGGAGCTCTATCCACTGTACCATCTAGCTGCCCCCTCCCATAATGTTTTTTGTCATCTGTAGATTTGGCCTACCATGTCTTGCCTTTATCTAAAACATTCATAAGTATGCTAAATAGCACATATGCTTATTTATCTGAAAACTAGTTCTAACACATTTCCTTTTTCTTAGGAAAAATAGTTAGGGACATGGCAGGAGCTAATAGTGATGGTGAAATATAGTCTTCTCTCCTCTGTTCCCATATAATCCAGAGTTCCTAGCAATAAGGAGGTAATGGAATTGAATGATTGAGTATAATAGAGAATGAAAAGTTAAAAGGTTAGTAGGAATGAATATATTGAGAATATTAAAGTGTCTTAGATGGAATCAGTCAAGAGGCAGACATAGTACAAAGACAAATGAGTTGAGTAAGTAGGTTCCTGGACAACAAGGAAGTAATGGAGTAAGGAATTCCAATACCCTTCTACCAGTGGTAATTTTTAAGAGATGAATACCAGGGACATCATTGCTTTCCAGAAACTCTGCTGCATGGGAATTTATTAAGAAATTGAGGAAGAAGGTATACCAGTATTTGCTACTAAAAATAAGAGCATGGATCTTTGGGAACTCATGAGAGGCAACCTCAGGCAGGCCAGCCTTGGGCATATCTGGAAATTTGGCTTAGTCTTTTCCCTTTCCATCTCTCTTCTACTCCAGTTCATTATGTCTTTATCATCAATGCATCCTTTTTTTTTTCTATAGTAGATACCTGGGGCTATCTTTCAATGCATCTAGCTCCCCAGGACTCTTACTTTTCTGAATTAGAGGCAGCTTGGCAGACTAAAGAAACAGCCAGCCTGGGAATCACAGAATATCTGGATTCAAGTCCTGCCTCTGAAAAATACTGCTGTCAGAATGTGACCTTGGGTAGGTCATTTAATCTTTCCTTTCATTTTTTTCTCTAGACAACTCTATATGCCAAAAAGCCAGAATGTGCATTGTGGGAGGGGGGGAGGGGCGTTTTTACATTGATAAAATCATAGATGTACCAAAAAGAATTCTTAAATTTCACATACTATGAGTATTTCCTGTTTCACCCTCTGGAAGACTAGAGGTGAAAGATATTTTAGGGCACTTGAATCCTTAGATATCTCCTAACTCAGAATTTAGAGCTAGCAAGGATGTTTGAGTTCACTTTCCTTGACCCCCTCATTTATGATTGAAGAAACTGAAGTCCAGAAAATTGACCAAAGTCAGATAGATAGTGGATTACAAAGCCATAATTGGAATACAGGTGTTATAACTTGGTTTAGATCTTGAGTTGCAGGCACAGCACACTAAAGAAGAAATATATGGGCTTTATTTGGGAATTGAAGGTATGTGGATTTTTCCTTGAGAAAATTCTATATGATTCCTGAGCAATGACCTAGAAAGAAAAGGAAGAAATAGACTTTAAAATGTTGCTTTGGAATAAGGAACCAATTTGGCTTGAGAACAATGGATTACTATAAATCAAGAGAAATTGTAAGGCCAGTTTTTATAGTAAGTGATAACAAAAGTATCTGATAAAAGAATAAACAGAATACCTGCAGGTTAGTTTTGAAGAAGCAGTAGTAACTGAATAGGTAGTAAGAAAGCAAGCTGAAAAGGAATTAAAGGAATCAAGAGAGACAATAATGAGGCAGGAGCAAGAAGCTTACATCCTGGTGATAAGTCCTCTTAAGAAGGAGAAAGGATGACCTCCTTTTACATCCATCTGGTGATCTCTGACCAAGATCAAAGGGATTGAAGGCTTTGTATTATATTCTACTCTAAATGAATTCTTTCTTTGGAGGGATAAATGGTAGGGGATTATTTTGTTCTGTATTGTGATACTAAAGATTTTTTTTCTATGTTTTAATTGAAATCCATTATTTGAAAACATTTCTCTTGCTAACATTTCTATTGAAGTTGGTTAGATTCAGCAAAACAACAGAGTTGTTCAAAATGCAAAAATTACAGTATTAGGATGCAATATCAATGTTCTTTAGTATTTATTAGATAACTGCCAAAATGTATATGAGTGGAACACTTGATTTTAATACATGGCATTTTAAACATTTTAAAAATAACATTATTTTTAAAACATACATTTTTGAAGGAGTTAGAGATGCCATTCATTCATCTTCTTGAAGTTCTTTGAAATAGGTAAGGACTTACGTTTTTATTCTCATTTGACAGAAGAAGGAAAAGAAGAGATAAGGTAAGGAGGCAATTGTCCAAGACATTATGCCATAAGCAGAATAGAACATGGAATGGAGGTTGATTTCTCTTGTGCAACAAATACTGCTTTTTTTCTTACCACATCACCTTCAGTTTGGTACAAATAACATCTCTATTGTTCCTATCATCAATCCCTAAATATTATAAACTTAACATGCCCCAAATAAAACTAATTATCTTTTCCCCCAAACCTACCTCTCTCCTTACATTCTCTCTTCCTTTCAAGGGTACCACCATTCTTCTAAGTCACTCAGGTTAACAATTTAGGAGTCCCATTAGATTGTGAGCTCCTTGAGAGCAAGGACTGTCTTTTTCCTCTTTTTATATCTTCAAACATTACTGCAGTGCCTGGCTCATAGTAGGAGCTTAATAAATATTTACTGATTGACTCACTGATGGTCAACTATCCAATTGATAGTCCCCTATCCTTAGACCAAATATCTAGTAATTCACTGTCCCTTGCCTCTGAAATAGCACTCACATCCATTGTATCTCTTTCTCTTCACCTACCCAGTCATCACTTTGTTGGGGCTGTCATCACCCCTTGCTTGGGCTATTACAATAGCTACCCAGTTGGGCTCTTTGCCCATTTTTGCTGTCTCCAATCTATTCTTCACATAGCTGTCAAAGCTATAGAAAGAATTTGGTAGAACTCCTTCTTTACCTATTTTTTCAAACAGTTTGTATAATATTGGAATTCATTCCTCTATTTCTAGAGTTTGATAATGCCTCAAAGTTCAGTGAATCAACATTTTTAAAGTGTAATTTTGAATGAAACATGCTATACAAATGCTAAGTATTATATCTCAATATATCAATATGTATAAATTGAATATCAAGCAAAGGAAGCAGAAAGTGATAACTTAAAACATAGCTTTAAAAATGACTCATTATGAAAAATGACATGCTCTTGCTGAAAAGGTGAACCAACAAAAGAACACCACTCTAGTCCCATTTCTGTCACAGCTGGAAGTGCATTGCTAGGCTGTTTTTATTATTATTATTTTTTATTTTGTAAGTTACTGCCAGGCAGTGCTATTCTTTCAGCAAAAAATTAGAAATGAATTGACTTCACTTTTAAAACATTAAGTCAAGCATTATGGTGTAGCATTGAATAACTATTGAATAATGCAGAGTATAATCAATGAACTTGGAAACTCATGAATTGGTTTCCAAGAGTTCCTCAGAGGGTTTTTACCTGCTACTATCACAAACAGACATACTTTTGAAGGGACTGGGAGACATATGTCAACAATAATATTTAAGATTCTGTGAGATCTGAGATAGGAATGTCCATGGGCAGTGATGATTAGACCACTATTATGCAAATGTTTTTTAATGTTGGACAGCCACCTCCAAAGGCTCCCTGACTCATTGGAAAAGAGGTGACTCGGATCTCACGCTATCCAAGACAGAGAAGTCATGACTTCTATGTTTCCTCCATTCTGCACTTGCCTTAAGGACACAATGACATACCTGCTTGTTTCTAAGGGTAATATGCCACTTGCAATTCGTGTGTATTTGTTTAGTTGTCAGAATTTTTGTTTTGTCTGTTTGTGACTGTCAATTTCCAAAGGGTTGAATCCCATTGTGCAGTGTCTAGGACACGAATTTGCACCACCGTCTGAGATAAGATATTGGTCTGAATGGATTGTGTACGCAACCTAATGCAATTTGTTCTTTTTTTAACATTAGATAAATTTGTTTTATATGTACCAATATACTATAGCTTGTGTTCCTATAAAGTTGACTGGGACACCAAGGGATTAAATGAATTGACCAAGGTCACACAGCTAGTATCTTCAGAGATAGGATTTTAATCTTCCTGACTATTAGGTTGCCTCTCTTAATCTCTTAATACATTACACTATACTACAATACACTATGCTGTCTCATGGTGTGTGTGTGTGTGTGTGTGTGTGTGTGTGTGTGAGTGTGAGTGTGAGTGTGTGTGTGTGTGTATGTACTTGCCTAGATAGCACCAGAACTTCTGTGATTAGATTCAGAGGCAGGAACTTGGGTTCAAATTCAGATTCTGCTATTTTACCTATGTAACCTTGAAAAGCTTTCCTTAATCTTTCTGAGCTTCCATTTGCTTACTTGTAAAATGTGGGAATTAGATTAAATTCATTCTAGCTCTAACTATGTGATCCTCTAATCTTATAGTATATTATCCAAGTAGTCTCCATTAAAAGAGAAACACACTCAAAATATATTAGAAAAGATTATGTGGCTGCCTTTCCTTACTTAAACACTGACTAATCAAATTAGAAGAAGAAGTGATAAATAAAGGGGTGGATGAATGAATAAGAATTTATTAAGGGCATATATGTTACATATTATATTATTTTTAGTATATGTATGATACCTATAATACATATAATATAATAATAAAATATATATAATAAACACATATATAAGTCAGGGACTATACTAAGTGCTAGAAATAAAAATAATTAAATAAAAAGATGGTCTTTCTTCTCAAGAATCTAAATGCTAATAGGGGAAAGCATATAGGGGAGTGATGACCAGAAAAGGGTGTTTTGGACTGGGAATTCACAAGATTGGTGAGTGAAAATGTAGGCTTGTTGATAGACCTTGCTTTTCCAGTGCTGATTTCATTACTGTTGTCAAAACTAAAGGTGGAAAGCAATAAGGCAAATTGGGGAGAAAGGGAGTTGAGTCAGGATAAGAACATTTCTAGAGAGGAGCCACATAGTGAATGTGGATCAGGCATGAAATGATGAAATCTTAGCAATCAGAAACATAGGACTCTAGGAAAGGAGCTCAGGTGTCCAGTGAGAAACAAGGATGCACAACTTGAAGGTTGCCCAGAAAGCAACTGAGGAATGCCTAGGCTGGGCTAGTTATGGAGAACTATCAGCAATCAGGAGTGACCAACTATATACAATATACAGCATCCTACACATGGCCACTAAGTATATCGCTTGCATAACCATATTTCAGGTGCCCAATTAACATAACAATCATAGCAGAAAAATTTTTGGTTTAAGTTGAGCAACCAGATCACCACCACTGAAAAAAAAGCTATATTGAAGTCCTCCATAGAGAATTATTTCTGACTTCAAGTGATTCAAGAATTGTTTTAACAAAGAAAAATAAGAGGATGATTTTCAATGAAATGCTCTTAACGTTGAATTCATGTAGAGAGTGATATGGTGGAGATAATGAAAGCTACAATAAGATGTTGACTCAATGTTAAAAAAAGATTAAAACCATTCTGAGGGTGAGTGGGGGGGGAAGTAGCTGTAGTGGATAACACAAGTGAAGGAGAATTATATACATAAAGAGCCATAATTTAATCTCTCAGAGTAATCTCCAGAAATACTAATTGGAAGCTACCAATGTTCAAATAATCATAAATAATTCTGGAAGTGTGAGTTATTTAAGTATGTAAGGGTGGGATTGGATTTTTAACCTTTTTCTATCTCTGGAAACATCAACATAATATATCCACTAGAAATTGGCACAACTTTATTTTTAAAAATTTTAAATTATGCATTAATTTAAATGCATGGGGTAAAATGTGTCAGAAGAAGTTTAAGAATAGTTTAAGAAAAGTTTAAGAAATAGCCAAACTAACTTTCCTTTCTTTCTTTCTTTCTTTCTTTCTTTCTTTCTTTCTTTCTTTCTTTCTTTCTTTCTTTCTTTCTTTCTTGCTTTCTTGCTTTCTTGCTTCTTTCTTGCTTTCTTGCTTTCTTGCTTTCTTTCTTTCTTCCTTAATTATATTTGTGATTTCATTGGTCTAAGGAGCTCTCAATGAAAAATTTTCTTTCTCAATTCATGTTGGTACTTGATCTGCAATTTACAGCTTTATAGAGTTGCCTAGGACCCTAAGAAGTTTTGTGAGTTGCTAAGGGTTACAGAGCCACAGTGTATCAAAAGTAGAACTTGAATTCAGGTCTTCTTAAATCTCAAGCACCTCTCTATCCATTAAGGCACCCTGACTCTCCAACATAACCAATATCTAACTGTCTAAAATATTTTCCTATATGTGACTCAAGAATATGGATATTTTCTGAATGGGTATGAATTAAGGCATTGTAGTAATGTGGTAGAGAAATAAGATCCAAGATTGTCAAGACAACTAAAATCCATTGATGCAAACAGAGTATTGCTCTTTCAATTGTATTTGGAATTTCCTTTAAGATTTTTTATTAATTAATTTACTTTTAGTTTTCAACATTCACTTCCACAGGGTTTTGAGTTCCAAATTTTCTCCCCATCTCATCCCTCCCCCCACCCCAAAATGGTATGTATTCTAAATACCCCTTCCCCTAATCTGCCCTCCCCTCTATCTCTCCTCCCCTTCTCTTATCCCCTTCCCCTTCAATTTTCCTGTAGGGCAGGATAGATTTCTATACCCCATTTCCTATATATCTTACTTCCCAGTTGCATGTGAAAATAATTTTTTTAACATTTGTTTTTAAAACTTTGGGTTCCAAATTTCCTCCCTTCCTCCCTCCCCACCCACTCTTATTGAGAAGGCAGGCAATGCAATACAGGTTAAACATGTGTAGTTGTGTGAAATACTCCCATAGTAGTCATGTTGTGAAAAACTAACTCTATTTCCCTTAATCCTATCCCACCCCCCCATTTATTCTATTCTCTCCTTTGACCCTGTCCCTCCTTAGAAGTGTTTGCTTTTGATTACCCCCTCCCCCAATCTGCCTTCCCCTCTATCATCTCCCTGCTCTCTTGTCCCCTCCCTCCTCATTTTCCAATAGGGTAAGACAGATTTCCATACCCAATTGAGTGTGTATGTTATTCCCTCCTTAAGTTAAATCCAATGAGAATAAGATTCACTCATTCCCTTTCACCTTCCCCCATTTTGCCTCCTTTCTTGTCTGTTTTATGTGAGATAATATACCCCATTCTGCCTCTTCCTTTCTCCTTCTCCCAGTATGATCCTCTCTAACTCCTTAATTTTATTCTCCAGAGACCACCCCTTTATCTTCAACTCACCCTGTGCCCTCTATCTATCTATCTATCTATCTGTCTATCTATTTACATACATATAATTTTTTCCACTCCAACTGCCCTAATACTGAGAAAGGTCTCATGAGTTATAAATATCATCTTTCCATGCAGGAATGTAAACAGTTCAACCTTAATAAGTCTCTTATGATTTCTCTTTCCTGTTTACCTCTTCATGTTCCACTTGAGTCTTGTATTTGAAAGTCAAATTTTCTATTCAGCTCTGGTCTTTCCCTCAGGAATGCTTGAAAGTCCCCTATTTCATTGAATGACCATTTTTCCCCCTGAAGGATTATACTCAGTTTTGCTGGATAGGTGATTCTTGATTGTAGTCCTATCTCCTTTGCCCTCTGGAATATCATACTCCATGCCCTCTGGACCCTTAGTGTAGCAGCTGCTAAATCTTGTGTTATCCTGATTGTATTTCCACAGTGCTTGAATTGTTTCTTTCTGGCTGCTTGCAATATTTTCTCCTGGGAACTCTGGAATTTGGCTACAATATTCCTAGGAGTTTTCTTTTGGGGATCTCTTTTAGGTGGTGATCACTGGATTCTTTCAATTTCTATTTTGCCCTCTGGTTCTAAAATATCAAGGCAGTTTTCCTTGGTAATTTCTTGAAAGATGATGTCTAGGCTCTTTTTTTGATCATGGCTTTCAGATATTCCAATAATTTTTAAATTCTCTCTCCTGGATCTATTTTCCAGGTCAGTTGTTTTTCCAATGACATATTTCACATTGTTTTCTATTTGTTCACTCTTTTGGTTTTGTTTCACAATGTTTTGATTTCTCATAAAGTCATTAGCTTCCAATTGCTCCATTCTAATTTTTAAGGAAGTATTTTCTTCAGTAAGCTTTTGGACTTCCTTTTCCATTTGGCCAATTCTGCTTTTGAAGGCATTCTTCTCCTCATTGACTTTTTGGATCTCTTTTTGCCATTTGGGGTAGGCTATTTTTTAAGGTGTTATTTTCTTCAGTATTTTTTTTTTTTGGTATCCTTTAACAAGCTGTTGACTTGTTTTTCATGATTTTCTTGCATCACTCTAAGTTTTTCCTCTACTTCTCTTACTTGCTTCTCAAAATCCTTTTTGAGCTCTTCCGTGGTCTGGGATTGATTCATATTTTTCTTGGAGGCTTTGGATGTAGGAGCTTTGACTTTGCTATCTTCTTCTGGTTGTATGTTTTGATCTTCTTTGTCACCAAAGTAAGATAATATAGTCTGATTCTTTGTTGCGCTGCTTGCTCATGATACCAGACAATTGCTTGAGTTATAAATTCTTTGTTATGGTAGGGGTCTGCTTCCAGTGTGGAGAATGTATTGTTCCAAGCTTCAGGGGTTTTGTGCAGCTGTTTTCAGAGATAATTCTAGGTATCTGTAAATTTTCAGTTCTTCCAAGGTGCTATGATCAAAGGTGAGGTGTTTACTCCTTTCCTGGCCTATGCTCTGGTCCATGAGTAACCACAAGCACTCTTTTCTGTCTTGGAACTATGAGGAGGATTCTCTCTCCACAGCCACTACAAGCTCCACCATGCTAGCACTCCTCCTCACCCCAGGACTGCCACCCAGTACTGTGACCCAGATCCAAGCACAGGCAAAGTAAGAGAATCTTGCACCAGCAGAGAGATCCCTGCAATCCCCCTCTGATCAGCCACTGGATTCCCCCTCAGTCTGTGGGTTTGAAGCCCTGGAGGCAGCTACTGCCCCAGGGCCACACTCAGGGACTTGAACTGGGACCCTGTGCTTTTCTCTGTCACCACAGACACAGACTTTTCCTACAGACCTTTTAAGTTGTCTTTGGTGCTTGTGGGTTGAGAAGTCTGGAAACTGCCACAGCTGCATGTGATTCAGTCCTCTGAGGCCTGTCCAATTTTGCTGAGGTCTGTTTTGCCTAAGCACCCACTCAGAACTGCTCTCCTCTCCCCGCCCAGCATGATATACCTTTTCAATCAACCATTCAGGTTGTCCTGGGCTGGAAGTTTTTTTTTCACTCTGTTTTTTTGTGGGTTCTGCTGCTTTAGAATTTGTTTAAAGTCATTTTTTTTCAGGTATTTGGACAGGTTTGGGGGAGAGCTCAAGCAAGTCACTGCTTTTACTCTGCCGTCTTGGCTCTTCCAGAATTTCCTTTAAGATTAAAGTCCTTTGTAGAAGCCATTTGGAAGTCAGAGGAGAATTTTAAGCCACTGTCATTCAGTTAGGGGTAGTATAAGGTTCAAATAAGGTAATGGATGTAAAGTACTTTTAAAGCCATCTTTAAAGTGCTGTATAAATGCCAGTTATCATCACTATTAGTTTATAATTACCTTGTCATCAGTTTGGTGGGTGATAACTACATTGCCTGAGCTTCCTACTGTAGTCCTGCACTCAAACAAGGCTTATAGAGCAATATAAAGGTGCATGGGCAATGTTTAATAACTAGGTTCTTCCTGAAAAAACACACAAACAAACTGTATATGCCCATACTTTTAATTTTAATTTGCATTAATAATACTTTCTTAAGTCTAGAAAATCAATAAAACAATAAAAAGTGTAATTTGTAGCAACTGCCAATTCTGTTGTATAAATATTCACAATGAAAATATAACAAGTTTTCCTGAGCTGGTTGGAGTTGGTTCCCCCTTATTCTTTCGTTTAGATATTTTCCCTTTATTTGCTGCCTACAGATAAAGCACAGAGAGTTGTCTGAAAACTACCTCCATCTTTTAGACTTTTGATAATCTTTATATATTTATATCTTTATAATCTTTATATATTTATATCTTTATAATCTTTATATATTTATAATTTTATTTTAAAATATTCTTTATTTTCCTACTATGTATCCAATAGGGAAGCTAAGTGGTATAGTAGATAGAATGCTGGGAATGGAGTCAGTAAGACTCATCTTTGTATGTACAAATCTGGCCTCAGACACTTACTAGCTGTGTGTCCCTGGGCAAGTCCCTTAACCTTGTTTGCCTCAGTTTCTTATCTGTAAAAAAAAGCTGGAGAAAGAAATGGCAAACTACTCAAGTATCTTTGCCAAGAAAACCTCAAATGGGGTTGTGAAGAGTTGGGCATGACTGAAAAAAACTCAACTCAATGTATCCAACAGTGTAGTAGATGCTGCATGGGATTCCAAAACATCATTATCAGCAACCAAAGGTAGAAGACATGGTCCCTGCAACTTAAATTTTGTTGATGAGATAAAACTTAAATACATACAACAGTGAAATATAGAAGATAATCCAAAGCCAAACTTGCAACATGTGTTCTGCAAGGTCAAGAGAAAAGAGATCAATGTGGGCTGAAATAATTCATGGATGAGGTGGTTATTGGGATCATCTTAAAAAAGGAGTGTAACTTTTGATTAGGCAGAGGATTAGGACAGAGGGTTTAGGCTAAGGGTAACAGCATGAGCAAAGGCATAGTGGGTATGAATTCAGTCTCTGTTTAGTTCCTCTTTAGGTCAGCGAGAAGAGTGTCCTCATGGGAGTGAAAGGTTTATCTAAGAGGGAACATAACCCCCTCAAAAATAAGATTGGAGGATAAGATTGGCTAAGTAAGGTGGAAGGACCTAGAACAGTTGTAGCTAGAAAGGGGAAATCCAGACTTTATCCCAAACATTGGTTTCTTGGAGGGCACAGTTCCTCCCTTGGGGTGTGGAGTGATGTATTCTTTTTTCCTGCAGAAATTTTCTTTCCCTCACAGTCCTTTCCTATCCAGTACAAGAAACCTAGAAGAATGCAAGGGAGGGACGTCTTAGGACAGAAGAAATTAGGGAAAGAAAGGAAAGGCATAGGCTAACATAATGACATCCAGGGTTTGATTGTTTCTTTTGAGGCCAACCAATGCCTCTCTCCTCACTATCTCAACCAGATAAACTGAATTTGCTTGAAGTCCTGGGATTCATAGTTATAACACTATTTTTTTTGTACCAGAATGAAGAATTTAGATTTGATCTGAAAGGCAATGGGAGCAATTGTAACTTTATGGTAAGGGAAGTGACATGACAAAGACCCATAGCAGGAAGAATAGTAGATTGGAAATACTGTTGGTGGTTTAGTCTTATTATTACATTATAATATTTAGAAGAAATGGACTAAAAATATTGATGGGCAGATTAAATACACTGAATATAACGAATTTCAAATAGATACCTAGATTGGATTTTTTGTAGATAAATCAGAACCGTGGTTAAATGTTAATGTTAATAATAAAAAGTTATTTATAGACCGATATTAATCCTTGTGTCCCTTGTCTCTACTATACATGTGTAATCATGTGGAGGTTTAATAAATCAATAAGATTTCTTTAAAAAAGAAAATAAATGAAAGTTTAGTCATTTATGCGTTCTGAGTAATGGCATTTAAATATGTGGTTATTAATACTGTTGTCATCTGGTACCATGCCTGAAATAGTATGTTAAGTCATTTTTTGAGGTACTTACTTAACTGGATACAGGCCTCATTTCTCCTCTATAGCATAAGTAGGCATTTAAAAATCCTGTAGATTTGAAATTCAAAATGTTGAAACTACAAAATCCCCTATTTGGCATTCAAAGCCCTTTATAACATAGCCCCCATGTAACCTTTCCATTCTCTTTACACCTTCTTACTCCCCATGTGTTCTTGGATCCAATGACACTACACTCCTTACTGTTCTGTGAATAAGATACTCTGTCTCTTGGCTCTGGGTATTTTCTCTGGTTGTTTCACCTTGCCTAGGATGCTTTCCCTCCTCAGGTCCACCTCTTGGTTTCCCCAGATTTCTTCAAGTCCCAACTGAAATTTCACCTTCTACAGGAAGTCTTTCCCAATCTTTCTTAATTCTAATGCCTTTCATCCATTAATTATTTCTTATTTGTCCTGCATAAAGATTATTTATACTTATTTGCTTGCTTGTTGTCTACCCTGTTAGACTGTTAGCTTCTTGAGGGAAGAGAGTATCATTTACCTTTCTTCATATTCCTAGCACTTATCATAGTGCTTGGCAAATAGTAGATGCTTAATAAATGTTTATTGACTGACTGACTCAAAACAAAGATCATCTGGTTGTTAGTATTCAAGAAAAAGAGTTTAGTGTATTTACAAGATTAACAAAGAATTTCAGAGGGTGTTAGTAACAAGAAAATAATATACACCTCTCCATTCTTATACTTTTTTTTGAGCCTGGGTTTCCCTGTCTTACTAGTTCAGACCAAAAGACCAAAAGGCAATAGGGAGCAATTGTAACTTTATGGTAAGGGAAGTGATATGACAGACATCGTGAATGGAAATGTTCCATAGCAGGAAGAATAGTAGATTGGAAATACTGTTGGTGGTTTATCTTATTATTACATTATAATATTAAAAGAAATGGACTAAAAATATTGACGTGCTGATTAAATACACTGGATGTAGTGAATTCCAAATAGATACCTAGATTGGATGCATGTTGTCTCCTCCATTAGACTGTGAGCTGTTTGAGAGCAGGGATTTTTTTTTTTCACTTTTCTTTATATATGCAGTATCTGGCACAGATCCTGACACTTAATAGGTGCTTAATAAATGCTCATTGACTGACTTAACTTTGGCTTAAGGCTAACTCAGACATGTACTGACCCTTGACAAATCAATTAACCACTGTTGACTCTGGACAACTCTCTATGAATATAAGTTGTAGAGGGTTTGCATTGGTAGAAGCAATTTCCTGACTGGCCATACATGGGCCTGATCTCTATATTGATCATCACAGCAGATTTGATATGCTCCACTTTTCTGGCCTGGGATGGTTTGCCTCTCTTAGGTAGCCTGGTTACCCTCTATTTTAGGGGGTACCATTTTGTTGTTGATCTAACTAACCTGTTGTCTCTTCCCATTAGACTGTAAACTCCCTGAAAACAGGGACTTGTTTTGTTGATTCTTTTATATCCTCTGAACATACTAAGCACTTAATAAATGCTTCTCCATTTATTTGACCCTGGAGGGAAGAATCAGGAGAAATAGGTGGAAGTTGATGTCAAGAAAAAACTCTCTAGTATAATTCTAAAGTGGAATGAATTGCTTCAGAGGGTAGTTGGTTGCCCCTCACTAGATATTTTCAAGCAAAAGGAATTTTTATTTATAGGTTGGGGTAGATGAAAATTGAGGCCCCTTCCAATTCTGAAATCCTGTGGTTCTATGCAGGGAGAGACAATATGACCCTGAACTCTGTAGATGAAGCCTTCAGGAAACAGAAGTTCCATATAACTGGGGATATAGGTGCTTGGTGTAGGGATAGCAATAGCAGAGTAGTAATGGGCCAAAAATGGGGGAGAAGGAGGAAGAAGTACACAATCTGCTAGCTTCCTATTCTTGCTAAGCTCAGTTATTTCTATGCTGCTAAAGGCATAGGACTCTATAAATTTTGATCCCCTGGTTTTAGTTCTCATATCAAACCAAAAAAAGGAAAAAAATGTTAAAGTGGCTTTTTCACTTTTGATGTCTTCAGGCATTCAGAGTATATGGAATTGTTTCTCTCTCTGTATAATAAAAACACATAGATTTGATCCTAGTGAAAGAAAACAGGGGCAAAAGGTTGCTCTGCACTACTGGTTTCTCTGAGACCAATATTTTATTTTTGAAATTGTTCATTTATATTTTTTCTGATATGAAAAGAAATAAACAGGACAAATTTATTTTAGAAAAAATTTTTTTAAAATAATATTTGAGGAAGAACTTCAAACAAGACAGGAAGTTAGGATAATAAATATCCACTCCATCTCTTATTGGTCACGTATATTAAAAATCAAACATATTTTTAAAACGTCAGGATTAGTAAGGAATAGTTCCATATTTACTTCACCTTTTTCCAAACAAAAATCACTTTCAAATAAGACCCAGTTTATACTTAGTGCATACATACCCTCAGCACAGTCATTGATTTCCACTTTTGTGTGCAATTGACCAGGGACCATTAGTATGTGGTCATGCTGTGAAAACTACTAACACTTTAGAATGCTATAAAAAAAAGTTTCCAGGGCCCCTGGCCATCGATGTAGTATACTTTAAATAATCATATATTTCTTGCTGTTCTCTTAAAGCAATTTCAAGCTTTTAAAAAAATTAAAAAGCTTTATTTTTTATTTATGGAATAAAGAGTAAGATAGGCAAAGGTTAGGTTGTAAAATGCTTTAAATACCAAAAAGAGGAATTTATATTTGATCCTTGAGGTGATAGGCAGCTATCAGTGTTTATTGAGTAGAGGGGTAATGAAATTGAGTAGCAGGTCTGATTTACACCTTAGGAAAATCATATTAGTAACAAGGTGGAGGATAGATTGCAGAGTAGAGAGATGAGTCATGGAGTTTAAAGAAAAGGCTATTGCATTATGTACTGCTGCCTCCCCGCTACCCCACAAGTGAATTTGCCTGAAGAGTTGACTTGGTGGTACATTTTGTGAAGCTTGCACAGGCTGTCAAAATTGTTATTTCTGGCTCTGTTTGGTGGTTATTTCTAATAGTATGTTTCTCACTGGCTTTGTACTGGGATTGGGGACTATTCAATGGTTTCTTAGAGTGTTGACTCCTAGAGGCATTAATGATAGGCAAGTTGATGATAAATTTATGACTATTAAGATCAATGTTAATAAAAATTATTTTGTTCTTTTTTTGGTGACTTTATTAGAATAGGGAACTCCCAGTCAGGAGATTGCTTCTACTAGTGCTAACCCTCTGTAACATATTCGTAGAGAGTTGTCCAAAGTCAACAGTGGTTAATTGATTTATCAAGGGTCAGCACATGTCTGAGGTTAGCTTTAAACCAAAGTCATCAGTCAATGAGCATTTATTAAGCACCTATTAAGTGTCAGGCTCTGTGCCAGGCACTGGATATATAAAGAAAAGCAAAAAATAAAAAACAAACAAAAAAGTCCCTGCTCTCAAACAGCTCACAGTCTAATGGAGAAGACAACATGCAGACAACTATGTACAAATACCATATATTTATATAGAATGGGGTATATAGGGTGCTTAAGGAGCATTAACATCTCTGGTGTGGGAGCTTGCCTGGATTTTTTCAGGGCTGCTCAACAACCTTTGATGTTTATCTGTCACTAACCTCTCATCTATGGCTCCAGGAAGCTGTTGCAGGTGCAGCATCTATACCCTGGTAAAACCATCTCAGCAGATGGGCTAAATGAAGTTGAGGATAATTAACAGGCTTTAGACTCTTTGGTGACCTGGAGGGGTGTCTACCTCAAGTATATGTAGACTTCCCTTGGTAGAATGGGCAAAAGAGAACAATAAGTTACAGTGGCCATGAACGCAACTGAAGCAGGTGCTATGGAGTGCTTAGAGCTTGGTCAGACATTGCCAAGTGCCATCCACTGTATCTTGGTCCATTGCCAGTCATTCTGACTTTTGTTTTGCCACTGGACTTTGATGACTTTGGAAGAGAGAATTAGGCTGAAAACTTTGTACAACTCTGCCTCACTCAAATCCAGTTCATACAGAAGTCAAAACATCATCCCATGATGTCATTGATCCTTTTTGAAAATGAAGGATGAACAACAACAACAGAGAAGCCAGGAGATGAAGATGAGGAAGGAGATGTCTTCCTGACTCTGATGTTTAACTCTCTATCTACTTTGACATACTATGCATTAGAAAACATCAATGTAAGTAATACAAAATACCATCTCATTTTATATGGGATATCCATAGGAACTGGCCCTGTGACTTTATTAATACATTCACTTCCTGGTGAGACTTCTTTACCAATGCAGATCAGCATCTTTTCTGCAACTTTTATTCTCAGAGAATAACCTCATCATCTTAGGGTTATGTTGCTTAACCTCAAGTTAAGTCTCATACAATCAGGGTTATACAACAAATATATCAGAGGTGGAATTGAACTTAGGTTTTCCTGTGTCTAAGGCTAGCTGTTTATTCACTATGCCATAGTACCTTTCCTTACATTATATAGCATTAGGTTAATGACTTAACTTTGTGAAACTCAGAATAAATTTTATAGTTTGTATGAATGAAAGAGCCTTTTTATATCTTTTATGACCGCATCTGACATTCTCCCCCCAAATTCAGAGGGCAAATGCAGATTGAAAAACAGATATTTAGAATACATTCTATTTATTAGTAAATTGGTCTATAAACAAGCACCTACTATGTACCAGGCATTGTCCACTACTATGTACCATGCAACCCAGGTGACATCCTTGATTCTCACGTCCACCATGTCCAATATGTTGCCAGGATACAAATAGAGGCAAAAGAAAGTCTCTTTTCTCAAGGAACAATTTAATGGGAGACACAACACCAAAATGGCTATGGAGTACTTTGGGAGATAAATTCAGGATAAATTAGAGATAATCAGGATTCAGGATGAATGAGAAATAATCAGTTTGGGGAAGGTGCTAGCATAAAGTGGGATAAGAAAGGCTTCTTGTAGAAGTTGGGATTTTAGCTGGAACTTGAAGAAAGCCAGGAAGGCCAGGAAGCAGTGATAAGGAAGGAGTATATGGAGAATAGCCAATGAATATACCCAGAATTTGAATATACAGTATCTTGTGGGAAGAAGAGCAAGTAGGCCACTCACTAGATTGCAGGGTATGAGGGGTTGAGGAAGATATAAAAAAAAATGGAAATATAGGAGGGGACCTGGTTGTAAAGGGGTTTGAATACCAAACACAAGATTTTATTTTTTATACTGTAAGTGATAGGGAGACATGAAAATCTGTTGAACAGAGAGATGACATGATCTGATCTGTGCTTGAGGAAGATAAATTTGGTAGTTAAGTAGAGAACAGACTAGAACAAGGAGAGACTTGAGGCAAGGAGACCGATTAGCAAGCTATTGTAATTGTCTGGATGTGAGGGGGATTAGGGTTTGTATCAGCTTGGTGTCAATGTCAGAGGAGAAAAGGGGACATATATGAAAGATATTACAAAGGTAAAATTGACAGACTTTGGCAACAGATTGGACATGGTGGATGTGAGAGTTGAGGATGTCACCTGGGTTGCAATTCTGGGTAAATGGGAAGATGGTGGTGCCCTTAACAGTAATTAATATAAATAATATTTAATGCTTTGCCCTGCAGTCAGTGTATCATTGAGCTGCAGAAGATTCTAGAAAGAAATGGAATAGGTCTTAGAAGACTGATAAAAAAAAGCCTTTAGGCATTTTGCCTATTACAAATACAGTGTTCTTTAGATAAGTTTGCTTCATCAACAATTATGTCTTCTTCATAACCCTTAAATTATTCATTAATGCAAATCCAAAATCTAATCACTTTATTCTTCAGCAAAGTTGAGAGAAGAAAATTAATGCTATTTATTTCTTTAAAATTCACTTACTGATTCTTTTGTATTTGGTGTGTTTGAATGTAGATAAATATAATTTTAACATGCAAGCTTTCAGCAGCCATTAAAATTTTCCAATAACAAAAAGAAAAGATGAATACATGTATATTGTAGAAATATAATAAATCTATGGAAGAAGATGATATGTTGACATACTGAGCCCAATTCACTTCCAAATCTCCCCTTGGAAGGCATCCATACATATTCATTAACACATACAGTAAATGTTTGCTCTAGATGGAGACAATTTCTGGCTTCTCTTTCATTTTCCCTCTCCCAACCTGTTACATAGTAGTACTGCACTTAGAATTTGTGTTCTAATGGAAAGAATGCAGGATTTGGAGTCAGAAGACCTGGGTTTAACTATTGGCATGGTCACTTATGACTTATGTTGGTCAAGTCATTTTACCTAAGTCTTGATTTCCTCAGCTGTAATATAGAGTTAGATCACATACCTCTAAGGTCCCTTCTAATATGAAACCTATGGAAAGAAGGAAGGAGGAAAGGTAGGGAGGAAGTAAGAAAAGCAAGGAAGGAGGGAGGGGAAAAGGGAAAGAGGAGGGAATGGAAGAAGGAAAGAAAGAAGGAGTAGAGGGAAAGAGAGAATGGAAGAAAGAAGGGAAGAGGAAAGGAAAGAAGGAAGGGAAGAAATAAGTAAGGAAGGGAGGAAAGAAGGAAGGAAGGGAAGCAAAAAAGAAGGAAATATTTATTAGGCACCATACTGTTTGTAAAGAACTTTGCACATATGCTAAGTTCTTTACATATATTATCTCATTTGATCTTCACAATAATCCTGGGAGGTAGGTGCTATTATTATTTCTTTTATAGTGTATGAAACTAAGGCAAACAGAGGTTATGTGACTTGCCCAGGTACTAATTGTCAGAGGTAGGATTTGAGCTCAGGTCTTCTTGACTCCAGGGCCAGAGCTTTATCCACACTATGATTTGTGTTCATCTGGTGATGTGTACTCTGGTTTAGGGTATGACTTGGACAAGGTAGAAGCCAACTTAGAGAAGTGGAGATAGCATAATTTTAGAAATGAATAATTTGTCCTCTTTTTCTGTTTTATTATGTATATGCAAATGCCCATTCTGTTTGGTATTTGTTCAGAATGAAAATTAAAATTCATAAAAATTCATGCTATTAGTTACAAAGATGTATGTTATACATATATACATCCACACATGAACCTTCCATGAGTTCCAGTCACCAAGCTTAAAGGACCTTTATGATAAATTACTGAAAGAACTGGTCATTGTGATGGATGAGCTACCAATCAGTGCTCACCAAAAAATTGTGCAGAATGGGAAAGCTGGAAGCAGAGTTTAAGATGGGCAGTTGATATATTGATTTTCTGTAAAGTGAATTGAGTAAAGTCTTCAAAATGTTGGAAATTCAACTCTAGGCCTATTTTTTTTATCAACAAGGAAGAAATCAGCTGCTGAAGTAGAAATGATGGAAACCTTGTAAAAGAAGCAACTACTTTATCTTAGAATCCTTGACAGAGGAAGAAAATTGTCAGGCTACATTTGGCATATACCAAGAAAGGATAGGTAGCATTTCTTCCAAAATTCTATGAAGGAAGCTCAGAAGTTATTAGAGGTTCTTAACAATAATATTTTTGAAACACAAAGAGAAAATTCTGACAAAGATAAATGTACAGTAGTCTAAATTGGATGATGTGGATGCACATAGAACTCATTGACCAAATTCCATTAAAAAACAAACACATTCAGAAGATGGAGGCAAAGGCAAATAACTGAGGATGCTAAAGCACAGAGTGAATCCAGTCTAGTAAGGGATGCTAATGAAATATGTGTAATAAATGAAGAAGTGAACTATCTGCCCAGTTCTTTCTGTATGCATGATTTTTCCATGAAGAAAATGTAAGTATCAAGGAAAAAGAAGTCTTATTAGTGGCCTGGACTAGGGAGTTCAATGTATAATTCTCGAGGTCACCAAACTATCAATTCAATCCCACATGTAGGAATCAAGTAGGAGGTAGGATTTGTGCAATACCCAGATAGGAAAGAAAAAAAATCATATGAAGGTAATAAAACATAAAAAAATCATAAGAAACAAGTTTTATTTGTCTGAGACTTATGAATGGCAAGAGAAGGAAGAGTTTATGCTTTAATAAGCTATAGGGAAAGACTAACAGGAATGCAAAGATTCAGAAAACACATGTGTATGCCTTAGATAATGCAGAATTCTATTATAAATAACCAACTAATACATATTTGCTACTACTAATAATGAGCAGCTAGGTGACACAATGAGTAGAGAGCCAGGTCTGGAGTTAGGAAGACTCATCTTTCTAACTTAAAATCTGGCCCTGGACACTTACTAGATGTGTGGCCCTGGCCAAGTCACTTAACCTTGTTTGCCTCAGTTTCCTCATCTGTAAAATGAGCTGGAAAAGGAAATGGCAAATCACCCTATTATCTTTGCCAAGAAAACCCCAAATGGGGTCATGGAGAATTGGACATGACAGAAATGACTGAACAACAACAACTAATAATAATTGAGTTTGTATAGCATTTTAAGGTTTAGAAAATACTTTATAAAGATTGAATCATCTGCAGTTCTATTGCTCTGACATGCTGGAGCTTTCATCATACTGCCAGGAACTGGGACCACGAGGTGTTTACTCAAACTCCGATTAGAGAAAAGCCTGCACTCCTCTTGCCCAGACACAGAATCAACATTGGGATTTTGAAAAACTTAGACAAGGAGTAATTAGACATGAGCCCTAGATCGAATAAGTTATGGCACTTGAAGTTTGCAGCTCATTGATCTGTACCTCCCCTGAGGTCCTTTAAGAGCACAGTGCTTAATACCTACAGGAAGTAAGGTCAGGACCCTAGATAAGGGCTCAACAACACCCCATCAACCTTTGCTCTAGAAGTGTTCTGAGTCCAGCCCTGATATAAAATTTCAATTCAAGAAATAAGACAGGAAATGAGTCAAGTCAACACATATTTATTAAGCACTTATCATGTTCCAGGAACTAAACTAAGAGCTGGGAACATAAATACAAATGTAATGAAAAACAGTCCCTGCCCTCAAAGAGCTTATATTCTAATGGGGGAAGAAAACAAATAAAATGAAGCTGAAAAGTGGAAAGGGTAAGGAAAATGGGGATGGAAGGAAGGAGATAAATAAGGAAGAGGAAGGGGGTACTTACACATGGTCATGGCAGAGAAAGTCTAGAGATTAAGGAATACAGTGTGGAGAGGAATGAAGATATTAACAGTCCTGGGCATCCTCCTTAAAATAGAGGTTCTTGGAGGAACTAATCAATCAGAGGAATAAACTTCAGGTGCAGAATATACTGCCAGTGTGAGAAGTCCAGCGGAGGAGTGAACTTCCAGGGTCAAGAGATTTCTGTGGCATGGTAGAGAAATAGCGAGAGACAGGAGTACAAACTGGAGAGGAAATGGATTAATAAAAGAAAACTTTGATGATAGAGAAACATTATGGATCCAATGATGCCTAAATTAAAAACTCAGAAGAACTCTGCAATATTTGTAAGCAAAGCCTTAAACTAAAACATAACTTGGGTACAAGGTCAAGTAGAAATCCCTGAAGAAATGAAACTCATTTAAATTCATGTTTTAAATGAAAGAGCTAGAGTAAAGAATTTTAAAAGAAACAAGAGCTCTGTGGAAAAGCCTTGGATTGTAAATCAATTGTTTAGTACAGGAGATGTAGAACCTTACCCAAGTAATAGATCCCCTGAAAATCAAAATGGACCAAATAAAAATCAGTAACTACCTGAGACAATGAGAAATACTGGAATAAAATCAAAAGTCCAAAAAAATAGAATATACAAGGCATTTCCTATAAAAAAAATGACCTGATAAGCCAGTTAAGGAGAAAATACCCAAGAATTATCAGAAAATTTTAATTCATGACTTTTTGAAATATTGTATGTAGTTTTTTTTTAAAATTATGGTTTCTAGTAGTACAATGATTCCAATAAAACTACTAAGGAGCAAAGAGCCCAACTCTTCAGGGATACTCCACTAGGTACTTCTTTTCTTTAGGACTGACCATTTCACCTATTCTGAATCCATTTATCATCTAGTCCACATTTCTCCATATTTTCTGCAAGAAAACATGAGAGACTTTGTCAAATATTTTATGAAAATGAAGCTAAATTTTTATGGTATTTTATTGATTTACCATTTTAGTAATCCTATATTTAAAAGGAATTTATGTTAGTTGCTCATGACCTTTTCTTAATAAAACCAAATAAAGTCAACAAGCATTTAATTAAGTGCCTATTATGGGCCAGGCACTGTGCTAAGTGCAGGGGATAAATGAAAGACACAAATCAGTTCCTGTTCTCAAAGAGATCCCAGTTGATTGGAAGAGAGAGCATGCCAAACAACTATGTACAAACAAGACATGAGCAGTATGAATTGAGCAATTCTTAGAGACAAGGAATCAGCATTAAGGGAGATCAGGAAAGAATTCTTACAGAAGATGGAATTTAAGTTGGGATAGGAAAGAAGCCAGGAGTTAGAGATGAGGAGGGAGAGAGTTTCAGGCATGGAGGACAGCCAGTAAGTGGGGAGATGGAATATCTTGTGCAAAGAATAACAACACTGGGATCATTGAATTGTAAAGTATATGGCAGAGAGTAAAGCATAGGAAGACTAGAAAGGTAGGAAGGGGCAAAGTTATGAAAGGCTTTAAAAGCCAGACAATTTGATCCTGGATGTACTAAAGAGCCAGTGGAGCTTATTGAGTGGGGAGTGGTGTAATCAGAATTGCTCTTTAGGAAGATCAATTTGATAGCTGAGTGGAGGATAGATTGTAATGAGGAAAAATGAGGCAGGAAGACCAACCCAAAAACCATTGCTATATTCTAGGTATAAAGTGATGAGGGTTTGCACCATGGTAGTGATGGTGTCAAAAGAGAGAAAGGGGCATATACAAGAGAAGTTATGAAGGTTGATTCCATAGGACTTAGCAAAAGATTAGATCCAGAGTTATGTGAGAGATTTAGCAGTTGAGCTAGTTGTGAGCCTGGGTGACTGGGGAGAATGGTGGTACTCTTGACAGAGAGAGGGATGTTAGAAGAGGAGGGTTAGGGGAAGGGGTATCATGAGTTCAGTTTTACACATATTGATTTTAAGATTTCTATGAGACATCTGGTTAGAGATATCTAATAAACAGTTAGAGATGGGAGACTGATGATGGTCAGGAGAGAATTTTGGGCTGTATAAACAGATCTGAAAATCATCTAGAAAAAAGATGATAACTGAATCTATGGAAGTTGATGATATCATCAAGCAAAATCAGAAAAAGGGAGAAGAGAATTGTGATCACTGCTCCTTTTTTTAGGTGTTCACCGACCTTTCCTTAAATAATACTTGAATTTTAATAATAATAAATTTTGTCATGAATCAAAATTATATATCAATAGCTTTCAAGCCCACCCTTTTTTGAAAATTAGGAGATTTGATCTTTTTCAGGCCTATGGCACCTTTTTTTTTCTCTAGGAGCTTTTAAAATATCCCTGAAAGTAGCTCTATAGTTGCACAAGGTAGTTCCTGGGGGTTGTAATTTGTCTAAGCCTGATGACTTATATTCACCAAGGATAGCCAGGTAATCTCTTGCTACCTCCTTCTTCTTTGATTTCAACTCCTAATTAGACATTGTTGTTCTATCCTTTTCAGTCCCCAAATTATTCTCCTGGGTAGAACAATTAAAGCAAAATGAGAGTTAAAAAACTTCTCTTTCTCTCCTTTGTCCATTATCATCCTCCCATTCACTTTGAACAGTGGTCCTATCCCTTCTTTGATCTTCCTCTTTTGCTTAATATGGCTTTATAGACCCACTTTTTATTTCTCTTAACTTCCTTTGCCAGTTTCAGCTTATTCAGAGTTTCAGTAGTCCTGACATTATTTTTACAAAACCATGAAACACTTTTGAATTTATTTTCCATTACCTGCCCTTGTTTTCATCTTCTGTGTATTTCTTCTTTTTTTTTTACATTAGTCACTGAGTTCATCATGCATCCTTATGAATCTCTTTAGAGATTTTTCCCTTTCCTCCTCATCAGAGTTGCTTTTGTTGTTGTCTTCAGAATTTAATTTTTGAAAGCTTACAATTCCTTCTGGCCTACCATCCCAGCAGAATTTTTGTCCATAGGATCCTACCTATCTTATCTCTGAACCCTTTGAAATATGTTCGCGAAATCTAGGATGCAATTTAGATTCTATCTTTACATTCTGTTTCTTTCATGTATCCTAAGATGGAGTGATCAGTTCCTTTCAAGTTTCCCATGATTTCTACTCTCGTCCCCAATTTCTACCTGTCAGTGAGAATTAGTTTGAGAAGAGAAGCTCCCCTTATTGACTTCTCAACCTTTAAAAGAATAAAATTATCATTAAAGCAAAGGAATCTCCCATTTTGACTCTGCCTTTGGCAGAAGGAGCTACAGCAATTTCTGTAAAATAGATCACAATTTAATTATGCTTCAATGTCATGTTTGTGATCTGTTTCCTGACCTCATTTATTTCTTCTTTTTGTCCAGAATGGCCTGTAGTATACAGTAATGATGATATCATTTACTTTTTTTAAAACCTCTATTGATTTTCATTCAGCTACTCTCCCTCACATTGTCCCTATTTCTTCCTTCTTCATCTTTCCTGGATTTCTTTGCTTCAGTGTATTTTCTTGATATACAATGCTATCCTGCTCCTGTCCCTCCTCTACCCCCAACTTGTAACCTATCATATTCCATTTGATTAAAGACCCTTCCAGAGTCACAAGCCAGTCACTCCACCATGTTTCAGTGATACCTATGAAGGCAAATCTACCTCCTTTCTTTAGGATCACTAGCTTGCCTTTTTTTTGTTATCTATACCTTTGTCTATTGACATCCCAGGCCATTATTTTTATTATGACTCCTTTCTTGGATTTTATCTATTGTGGATTTCTCAGTATCTTTCTTGTTGTTGTTCTTATGCTGTAGCTATTCTCTGTGGTATCTAGTTCTTAGGATATGATATCTGTGTAATGGAAGCTCAGTTTGGTTACTCATTATCTTCTGCATTGAACTATCTTTCTTCAATGATCTTGACAAGATGAGAATTTACTCTGTAGTATATGCATTCATATTTCTCTATCTTCATCAGAGAGAACTGTGAATATCTGAAAACTTTTGAAGCAGACAGTATAAACACCATAACAAAATATTGCTGATAGACTTTACCTCTTCTCCTTCTAGGAACTGAGCTTTAAGCTATTTGAAATATGGCAAGAAAGACAAATAAAAAGTAGATTAAGTTCAGAAATATGTTTGACTTGAAACAAAGCAATTTATTGCTTATTGATGGTTCTGGATTTTTTTTCCTATCAAACTTTTAATGGCATGGCATTTGTTAGCTAGAGTTTGTAACATAATTGTTAGTGAGCTTTCAGAAGTGTCTCCTGTAGATAATGTTTGAATAATCTATGTGCTTTAATTTGAATAATTTATGCATAAAGCAGGGTAGAGTTATAATTGCAATTATAATGTTCAGTTCAGTAGCAATGAGTTGCATTTGAAGCTGGCTGCTGATTGTACTATGTGGCTTATGCTATGAATTTCATTTTGTTTTTAACAAAAGATTCTGAGTGCAGGGAGATGGCTCAGAGCTTGACAGAAGTTCCCAAGTGAAGTTTTAAAGAATTTCCTTCCAAAGATTTTTTATTTTATTTTATTTTTTATTCAAAGTCTGAAATCCAATCTTGCCTGCCTCTGTGCCATAGAGATAAAGGAAGAGGATTGAAAAGTGCCCCTGGTTGGACAGAAAAGGACTTTTCTACTTTTCATCTGAAGGAGCAGCTGCTCTCATCAATAATTTCCTGAAGCAATAGGCCTGGAGTGTAAACAATATTTTATACGGATGACAGTGGAATCGAATATGTTACTGCTAAAATTTGTGCAGTTCACTGTGGAGAATGGATTAACCCTGTATAACATATGAATTCAAATACACTATCTGAATTAAATTAAAGGGTTAAAGGGGTTTTGTAGAGAGGTCATTTCTGTTACTTAACAAATAAAACAATTCTTATTCTTTACACACAAAGGAATGTTATGTTATTGTATACTCAGAGATTTACACTGAAAATTATATATTTCCTTAATTTAAATTCATATTTTAGTATAAAAATCAGATGTAATTTTCATCACTTTTCTTAAAATTTTAAGTTTAGGCAACTGATAAAAAGTTTTAATTATCAGTGTTTATCTGTAATGTTTTGATGAGTTCTGACTAGGTGACCTAGGCATTATAACTAAAAAAGAGATTGTTGTAGGCAAAATATAACATTCTATAAACAAAGCATTATCTGACTATTAATTATAATAGTAACAAAATATAATTCTATACAATAAATACTGTTCTATAGACAATTTCCAATCAGCTAATTAACCAATTAATGGGCATTTATTTAGCTTCTACTATATGTAAGGTACTATGCTAATCTCTGAGGATACAAAAAACAAAATTGAAACTCTCCCTGCCCTCCAGGGTTTTGGGGAAGACTCATCTATAAGATTTTTTCTTCTTCTTATTTGTCCTTTTTTCAAGAAGAGGACCATACATCAGGAAGGTGATGCCATGACTTGCAAGTGAATTGGATTTAAGTGAGAGGGGGCTGTGCAAGGTCACCAGCCTCACTTTCTCCTCCAGAGCCTTCTGGGCCCAGTGGCAAGATATAGATCAGGATGACTGGAAATGTCCCTGATGCAGTGGGAGACCTTGGTCTTTTTAAGTTGAGGTCTTTCCCAGTTCTCAGTCTGACTGAGGCAATGACCATTGAGTGATTAAGGGTAGGTAAGAAATGCGGTAAAGAATGACCTCTTTTACCTAGTAAAAAAAAAATCAATCTGGGGGGGGAAGACCCTCAGGGTTTCTGGCCAAAACAGAAACCATTGCGTTTACACTCATTCTGAGCCATCAGGGCCCAAACTATGTCCAAGTTTAGGATTTGTCATTGGTCAGTCAATGAGAGCCAGAGTGATTTGGATTTAAGGCCTGGTCCTTAAGAAAGAAATCTAGCCTGTAAACCTCAAGATATCTTGTGATTTCAGTGATCAAAATTTACATTCCTTGTATCACCAGCAGGTAAGGTTATTATACCCTATGAGGACAGAGGGAGAGGAAGGAGGAAGGGAAAGGAGGTAGAGGGGAGGAGAGAGAAGGGAAAGAGAGGGAAGGGGAGGAGAGGGGACAGGTTATTTTGCCCAATTGGATGCCAGGACTTGAAAGTGAATTGGATTGGATTTAAGCCTAGCTTTCTCCTTCAGAGCCATCTGGGTCTAGTGGCAAGATATGAGCCAGTACTAGATACATAGAAGGGGAAGGACCTACAAATTAGTGGTCCTCTACTCTCCACTAATAGCTCTACAGTTAAATAAGCTGCTGTCCCATACTTGCCTCTGCTCCTGTAGAGACATTAGATCACTCCTCTATTTACCATCTCTGTCTAATCTCTGATACCGTTTAGAGCCTTAGGAACTAGATGTCGTAGTGCCTAGAGTGCTAGATGTGATTTCCAATCCTGGCTCAAACACTAGCTGTGTGACCCTGCACAATGTACTTAGCTTCCAACTGAATCAGTGTCCATATCTGTAGAATAGTAGGCACCTGTCTCTCAGGACTGTTGCAGGGATAAAATGAGAGGTTTTATGTAGGTGCTTTGAAAACATTAAAGCACTATATAAATGTTAGTTATTATTAAGCTCAGCTAGGTGGCACAGTGGATAGAGTACTGGGCCTGGAGTCAGGAAGATCTGAGTTCAAATCTAGCCTCAGACACTTACTAGCTGTGTGACCCTGTTTAAGTCACTCAAGCCTGTTTGCCTCAGTTTCCTCATCTGTATAATGAGTTGTAGAAGGAAATGCAAACCATTCTAGGATCTTTGCCAAGAAAACTCCAAGGGGTCACAAAGAAATAAACACAACTGAACAACAACATTATTATTATTTTTGTTGATATTCCTCATCCTTCTCTTCCTCCTTTTCTTTTTTTTCCTGATTTTTAGCCAATCCTTATTACCATTGTATGATCAAGTAGACAGTTTTAAAAAGACTGACTTTCAGAGAAATTAAATCACTTGCCATTGTCACAAAGCTAGTAAATGAAATATTTTTATCAAAGTTTTGTCAATAATGACTCAATAATTTTTGGGGGGATGGGATGGGGAAGGGTGTGGGAATGCCTAGTTTTAATGTTTCAAATTAACTATCTTAAATTGTACTGAAAACACAAGTGGGGCACTGTTTTGGGCACAGAGTTTTGGGATAATGAACTAAGAGACAGGACATTATAACCTTTCCCCCCATGTACCCTTTGACTTGCAGACTTATAGAAATATGGTATCATAAGGCTGAAAGGAACCTGAAGAAGTCACTTAGCTTAACATCCTACTTTCTAACCTTATTGCCTCACTTAAATTGGAACAGAAATATGGTGGTACCCTTTTGGTGAAAATCATTAAAGAAGAAAATTTGACAATCTCCTTAGGAAATATGATCATGTTGTTTCACAGTCTTGACAGCTAGGAACTTAGTAATGTCTAGCCAAGCCCTTTTCTGATATGATGTAAATTAATTTCCTGTCATCAGTTTGTCTATACAATGGTGCTTAAATGCTTTAGAGATTTCATCAAAGATGATGGTTAGTGTTTTTTTTTCTTTTTCTTTTTCTTTCTTTTTTAAAGGTGCTTTGATCTCATGAAGATTGTCATTAAAAGACAAAAAAGTCTGTGACAAAATTTGTTAAAATGTAATTAAATAATCATTTGGTTAAGGGAGTTATGAAGTAACTATAAATTGTGTCTTTTAGAGGCTAAAAGTTTTGTATGAGAAAACACAGCTCAAAATGCTGAAGACAATGTATCTTTTAGGTATAAGGTAATGTGGGGATTTGTTTTGTTTGATTCTGCCTATTTGTGCGTATTTGTTAGAAGGCTTTGTTTTTCTTTTCTTTTTCTATTTTTCTAATGGGAATGGGGGGCAGATTTGAGAGATGGAAGGTAGATAGGAATAGGATAACCAAAACAAAAAAGGAAAAGTGAATTGAGATAATAGGATGATGGTGCCATCTTTTTTTTTTTAAAGTCAGAGAACAGATAGTTTAGAAAAAAGTACAGAGAAGCAGGACAACTTTGAAAACTATACTTTGAATTTATTTGAGACCTTTAATAAAAGCAAACTATACATCATAAAGACCTGTAATTTTATATCCCATCCTATTTTTTCTGTTCTACTAGGTATAGAAATACTCCTTTTTTGGTATTTGTTTAGAAAAAAAAACCAATTTAACTTAAAAAATACAGTTGACTAATAAAAAAAAATTGCTACAATAAAAACTGTTTAACCTAGTGCCCTTTTATTCAAAATAGTACATTATTTGAAGCAAATGGTCTTCTCTAGTCAGTGATTGTTCTTTATTAAGCTTTTTTGATCATCCAAATTCAATTACTTCAAAGTCCATTTTCTAGTTTATTTCAAATGATTTAAGTATTACTGTATTATAATGACAACTCATTAACTTAGAAGCCTCTAAAGTATCTTTTGCATCATTTCACCTTGACTAGGCTATAGTGTGCCTTTACAATATCTCTGGGGAAGGATTCTGTCAAGTAAATTAATAGTGTAAAGAGCATTGTTAGGGGCCATGTTTAATCTACTTAATAACACAAATTGCTTTTGAAAACTTGGGTGCAGTGAGCATTCTATTCATTAAAGAAGATCTAAAGTGTATACTTCTAGAAACTTTTGTTATGAGTTAATTGTAAAAAAGTTTCAGGAAATTGATATTTACCAAAGAAACTTCTGTTAAACACCTACCAGATGCAATAAATTGTGTTATATACAGGGAAGATACAAATTAGGATAAGATGTATGCCTTCTATGTCTTCATGGAATTTAGTTTCTAGTAGGCAGATAAAACACAAATGGGGCAAGTTATATGACACACAATATTATAATGAGGCAGGGGGGGTAATAGGAAGATCTCTGGACTTGGACTCAGGAGAGACTTAGGTTCAAATTCTATCTCTGAAACTTAGTAACTATATGACTACAGACAAGTCTCAACCTCTCTAAAACTCAGTTTTCTCATCTGCAAAGTAGGGATGGTAAAACAACAGTACCAATCTCATAGAGAGGTGAGGATGAAAGGAGATAATGGTTTTGTAGTGCTTTGTAAACCTTAATGTAAACCTCAGAAACCTTAAAGTAAATGGCAGATGTTATTAAAAGTGTTCTAAAGCTATAATATCATAGATTTAAAAAAGACAGTCCAACATAGTGTATAGAGTACTGAACTTTCTGTCAGAAAGACTTTTTTTGAATATCATCTTTGTCGTTTGCTAGCTCTATGACCTTGGGCACAACACTTATAACTCTTGGCTCATCAGGCCCTTCCTTAAGACTATCTAATAAATTATAGGATGGTGCTGATTTGTCTCAATAGAAAGAATTCTCTTGATATGACCCTATGAAATATATATATATATATACACACACATATATATACATATATAAACTAAAACATTCTTTTTGTCTTCTTATATGTAGATAATTAGGCTTTTCACTAGTTCAGGAAGATTTCCCCTCCCAATTGAAATGGTTTCACTTTGTTTTAAAAGTAGTATGAAATGATAGGATTTAGAGTTAGAAGAAACCTTAGAAGTCATCTTATCTAACTTCTCATTTTATAGATGCTGGAAACAGATCCAGAGAAATACCCCATTACTGAAGATCAGAAAGTAGGATTTGAATCCAGGCCTTCTGACTCTAACTCTAGTGCTCTTGCCACTATATCACATTATATTCCAGGAGACCTTGACCCTAATCTCCAACATAAGGAGTACTTAGACATCATCACTTGATTTGGAATTTAAATTTAAATGTAAGGATCCAAGACTCCAATAAGAACTGGAAAATGACCAAAAAATGGATTCCCAGGAGACTTAATTATAGTCTGTATGAAATTATGAATAGTCTGAGTCACTACCTATTTTCCCTGGCATTGGAATATGGGATCATAGATTTAGAACTGGGAAAGACTGAAGAGATCTAGTACAATCCTCCCATTTTAGAGTTAAGAAAACCAAGGCTCAGAAATGAAACCATTTGTCTGAGGTCACATATTAGGTAAGTAAGAGCAAGGAAATGAATGGATTTCATTTGTCTCTGAAACTAATGTACTACGCAATCAGAGTCAAGATGACCTGGTTTCAAGAGATACTTCTGACACATACTAGCAGTGGGACCTCTGGCAAATTACTTAATCTCTCTGTGCCTCAAAACATTCCCTAATACTACAAATTGCAGAACAATTATCCATCGACTCCCTCAGTTAGTAATATCTTGGCTCCGGACCAAATTTCTCTAACATTTTAATTTAAAATTTAAGTGATTTAAATTTTTAAATATTTTTATGCTACTTTGTGACTGAAGAGGAAACATTTTGTGCTATGTGAAATATTTGTTATCAAAAAAGGTTACTATTGTTCATGAGTTTTCAAATCTACTTAGTATTTGTTCAGTTGTTTTTTGAGTTGTGTCTGACTTTTCATGACTACCTTTGGAGTTTTCTTGGCAGAGATGCTGGAGTGGTTTACCATTTCCTTCTCCAGCTCATTTTACATTGAGGAAATTGAGATAAACATGATTAAGTGACTTGTTCAGGGTCACATAACTAGTAAGTATCTGAGGATGGATTTGAACTCAGGAAAATGAGTCTTTCTGACTCCAGGCCTGACACTCTATCCACTTTGCCACCTAGCTGCCCTTTTAAGTCTATAGATTGAAATAAGAAATTCTGACTTCTGCTTCTGGGAGCCGAGATGGCGGAGTAAAAAGGTAGTCGCTCTCACCCTCTCCTATCAATCTCTGAAAACCCAGAAAATATCACCCCAGACAAAACCCTGAAACAGCTGAACCAGAAGAAAGATGGGGTGCAGCAGTGCAGTAGCCCAGGTGGCTAGAGGGATTAACATGAAAGGCCCCTCTTATCCTGGGGGAAGGGAAGCAGTACGAAATAGGAGTTGCCCAGCCAGCTAGTGGAAAAGACCCACTTTAGCACACCAGGAGGAGATTCTAGTGCCTCGGCATTCTACAGCAAACGGGTCTCCCAGTGTCTCAGCAAAAATAAAAGAAGCAGTACTACAAAGGGCCCCAGGTGGATAAGCACTCGGCAGCATTCTTCTGAAAGGAGCTGAAGAATGCAACCTAGAGGTGCCAAAAAGTTCCAATCTTGTTGATTCCAGCCCAACACCTGGTAAGCTGTCAGAACCCTACAGTCTTCAACTGTCAACCAGGAGGAGATCCTGAAGCCCAGGTGGTTGAGCAGGCAAACACCAACAGCTGTACCTCTGAGTGCCTCAGTGAGGGTGGAGTAACTGGTGGAAACCAGATCAGAAAACCACCAGGTGCCTCGGCATTCTACGGCAAAGAAGTCTCCCAATGGCTAAACAGAAATAAGGGAGGCAGCACTGCAAAGGGCCCCAGGCAGATAAACATCTGGCAGCACTTATCTAAAAGGAGCTAAACAAAGCTAAAGGAAAGGAAAAGCAGGCAACCTAGATTTACCTGAAAGTCCCAGCCTTGCTGATTCCAGTCCAACACCAGATAAGCTTCCAGAACCCTACAGACTCCAGTTGCCAACATAAGAGGACCCAGCACACAAAGCCAGTGACCAAGACCTAGGCTCCCAACACAAGAAGCTTGGGTCAGTGCCCTCTGCTCCCCAGCAGGAGAGCTTAATCTCTTTAAAGGCCAGGGAATAAAGAAATACCATGAGTAAAAAGAAACGTATGATAGATTCATATTATGAGAAGAATGAAGATCAAGACAAATTCTGAAGAGGACAACACTGTAATCAAACCTACATCTGCAAAATCAAAAGGGAATATGAACTGGTCTGAAGCCCAAAAAGCCTTCTTACAAGAACTCAAGAAGGATTTTAAAAGTCAAATGAGAGAGGTAGAGGAGTCCTTTAAAAGTACAATTGGCCAATTGGAAAAAAAGTGCACTGAAGAAAACAAGTCCCTAAAACACACAGTTGGCCAACTGGAAAAAAAGTACAATGAAGAAAACAAATCCCTTAAAAATACAATTGACCAATTGGAGAAGAAAGTACAAAATCTAACAGAAAAAAAACAATATGTTAAAAACTAGAATTGAACAAATGGGAACTAATGACTCCATGAGAGAGAAAGAATCAGTCAAACAGAAACAAAAAAAGAAAATATAGATGAAAACGTAAAATACCTCATGGGTAAAACAGCTGAACTGGAAAATCAATCCAGGAGAGACAATTTAAAAATTTTAGGCCTACCTGAAAGTCATGATGAAAAAAAGAGCCTGGACAATATCCTTCAGGAAATCATAAAGGAAAACTGCCCTGAAGTCCTAGAACCTGAAGGTAAAATAACTATAGAAAGAATCCACCCCTCCCCGCCTGAGAGAAATCCCAAATTGAAAATGCCAAGGAATATAATAGCTAAATTCCAAAATTACCAGATTAAAGAGAAATTACTGCAAGCAGCCAGAAAGAAACAATTTAAATATCATGGAATCACAGTCAGGATTACACAGGACCTTGCAGCCTCTACATTAAAAGACTGTAGGGCATGGAACTTGATATTCAGTAGGGCAAAGGAGCTTAGAATGCAGCCAAGGATTAACTACCCAGCAAAAATGAGCGTGATTTTTCAGGGAAGGAGATGGGTATTCAACAAAATAGGGGACTTCCAAACATTCCTGATAAAAAAACCAGAGCTCAACAAAAAATTTGATCTTTAAGTACAAGATTCAAGAGAGACATAAAAAGGTAAATGGGACAGAAAGATACAATATGTTGTTAATAAGGGCAAAATGTTTACATCCCTACAAGGGAAGATGATATTTGTAACTCTTGAGAACTGTATTGATATTATACCATGTTAAAGGAGTATACATAAAGGGGGTGGATATAAGTTGACTTTGATGTAATGATTAAAAAAAATTAATCAAGTGGGTTAAATGGATCCAAGTAAGTGGATTAGTCTGAGCTAAGAAAATGTACTGAGAAAGGAGGAGGCAGACAAGGGTAAATTACATTACAGGAAAAGACACTAAAACCTATCAGAGCAGAGGTAAAGAAGGGAGGGGGATGAGCATTGTATGAACCTTAGTCTCATCAGATTTGGCTCAAGAAGGGAATAATATAATCAATTAGGTATAGAAATCTAACTTGCACTATAGGTAGTATAAGTAGGGAAAGAAAAAGGAGAGGGGATAGAAGGGAGGGAAGAAGCAGTAAGGGTAAAGGGGAAGAAAAGGGAAAGGGATAATAGAAGGGAGGTGGGACCGTAGGAGGCGCTGGTCAAAAGCAAAACACTAGTGAGGGGGGAAAGGAGAAAGGAGAAAGAAAAGCATAAATGGGGGGGGGAAGGATGGAGAAAAAGACACAGATAGTAATCATAACTGTAAATGTGAATGGGATGAACTCTCCCATAAAACGGAAGTGTATAGCAGATTGGATTAAAAACCACAATCCTATAATATGTTGTTTACAGGAAACACATTTGAAAAAGAGTGACACATACAGGGTTAAAGGTAAAAGGCTGGAGCAAAATATATTATACTTTAGCTGAAGTAAAAAAAGCATGGGTAGCAATCCTGATCTCAGACAAAGCAAAAGCAAAGACAGATCTTATCAAAAGAGATAAGGAAGGAAACTACATCCTGCTAAAAGGCACCATAGACAATGAAGTAATATCATTACTAAACACATATGCACCAAATAGTATAGCATCCAGATTCTTAGAGGAGAAGTTCAGGGAGTTACAGGAAGAAATAGACAGCAAAACTATACTAGTGGAGGACCTTAACCTTCCCCTCTCTGAGCTATATAAATCTAACCACAAAATAAAGAAGAAAGAAGTTAAGGAGATGAATAGAACATTAGAAAAGTTAGGTATGATAGACCTGTGGAGAAAACTGAATGGGGATAGAAAGGAATATACTTTTTTCTCAGCAGTATATGGCACATACACAAAAATTGACCATGTACTAGGTCATAAAAACCTCACAATCCAATGCAGAAAGGCAGAAATATTAAATGCATCCTTTTCAGATCATGATACGATAAAAATTATATGTAATAAAGGGCCATGGAAAGATAGACTAAAAAATAATTGGAAACTAAACAATCTAATCCTAAAAAATGATTGGGTCAAAGAACAAATCATAGAAATAATCAATAATTTCATTCAAGAGAATGACAATAATGAGACAACATACCAAAACTTATGGGATGCAGCAAAAGCAGTTCTTAGGGGAAGTTTTATATCTCTAAATGCATACATAAATAAAATAGAAAAAGAGGAGATCAATGAATTGGGCATACAACTAAAAAAAACTAGAAAAAGAACAAATTAAAAGTCCTCAATTAAACACCAAATTAGAAATATTGAAAACCAAAGGAAAAATTAATAAAATTGAAATTAAGAAACCTATTGAACTAATAAATAAAACTAAGAGCTGGTTTTATGAAAAAACCAATAAAATAGACAAACCTTTGGTTAATCTAATTAAAAAAGAGAAAGAAGAAAACCAAATTACTAGTATTAAGAATGAAAAGGGTGAAGCTACCACCAAGGAAGAGGAAGTTAAAACAACAATTAGGAATTATTTTGTCCAACAGTGTGCCAACAAATTTGACAATCTTAGTGAAATAGATATATATTTACAAAAATATAAATTGCCCAGATTTACAGAAGAGGAAGTAAAATACTTAAATAACCCCATCTCAGAAAAGAAATTGAACAAGTCATTGATGAACTCCCTAGGAAAAAATCTCCAGGGTCAGATGGATTTACATGCGAATTCTTTCAAACATTTAAAGAACAATTAATTCCAATACTATATAAACTATTTGGTAAAATAGGTGAAGAAGGAATCTTACCAAATTCTTTTTATGATACAAATATGGTGTTGATACCTAAACCAGGAAGAGTCAAAACAGAGAAAGAAAATTATAGACCATTTTCTCTAATGAATATAGATGCAAAAATTTTAAACAAAGTATTAGCAAATAGATTACAGCAGCTTATCACACGAATAATACACTATGACCAGGTAGGATTTATACCAGGAATGCAGGGCTGGTTCAATATAAGGAAAACTATCAGCTTAATCCATCATATCAACACCAAAACTAACAGATACCACATGATCATCTCAATAGATGCAGAAAAAGCTTTTGACAAAATACAACACCCATTCCTATTAAAAACACTAGAGAGCATAGGTATAAATGGAGTCTTCCTTAAAATAATAAATAGCATCTATCTAAAACCTTCAGCAAGCATAATATGTAATGGGGACAAGCTAGAAGCATTTCCAATAAGATTGGGGGTGAAACAAGGATGTCCATTATCACCACTGTTATTCAACATCGTACTGGAAACGTTAGCTTTAGCAATAAGAGAAGAAAAAGACATTGAAGGTATTAGAATAGGCAAAGAAGAAACAAAGCTATCACTCTTTGCAGATGACATGATGTTATACTTAGAGAATCCCAGAGAATCAAGTGAAAAACTACTTGAAATAATAAACAACTTTAGCAAAGTTGCAGGCTATAAAATAAACCCACATAAATCATCAGCATTTCTATATATTACCAACAAAGCCCAACAGGAAGAGATAGAAAGAGAAATTCCATTTAAACTTACTGTAGACATTATAAAATGTTTAGGAGTCTACCTCCTGAAACAAACCCAGGAACTCTATGAACACAATTACAAAACACTTTTCACACAAATAAAGTCAGATCTAAATAATTGGAAAAACATCAGTTGCTCATGGGTAGGTTAAGCTAATATAATAAAAATGACAATTCTACCTGAGCTAATTTACTTATTCAGTGCCATACCAATCAAACTACCAAAAAAATTGTTTTATAGAATTAGAAAAAATAATAACAAGATTCATTTGGAAGAACAAAAGGTCCAGAATATCAAGAGAACTAATGAAAAGAAATGCAGGGGAAGGTGGCCTAGCCATTCCAGATCTTAAATTGTATTATAGAGCAGCAATCATCAAAACTGCTTGGTACTGGCTAAGAAATAGAGTGGTGGATCAGTGGAATAAGTTAAGTATGCGAGACACAGTAGTCAATGACTGTAGTAATATATTATTTGATAAACCCAAAGACCCCAGCTTCTGGGACAAGAACCAACTCTTTGAAAAAAACTGCTGGGAAAACTGGAAAAGAGTATGGCAGAAACTAGGCATAAACCAAAGTCTCACACCGTATACCAAAATAAAGTCAAAATGGGTACATGATTTAGATGTAAAGGCTGATGCCATAAGCAAACTGAGAGAGCAAGGAATAGTTTACCTGTCAGATCTACAGAGAACAGAAGAATTCATGACCAAACAGGAGATAGAGAACATTACAAAAAGCAAAATAGATAATTTTGATTACATTAAATTGAAAAGTTTTTGCACAAACAAAGCCAATGCAACTAAGATTAGAAGGAAGATAGAAAATTGGGAAAGAATTTTTACAACCAGTCTCTCTGATAAGGCCTCATTTCTAAAATATATAGAGAATTAAGTCAAATTTGTAAGAATACAAGCCATTCTCCAATTGATAAGTGGTCAAAGGATATGAACACACAGTTCTCAGATGAAGAAATTAATGCCATCTATAGTCATATGAAAAAATGCTCTAAATCACTATTGATTAGAGAAATGCAAATCAAAACAACTCTGAGGTACCACATCACACCTATCAGAATGGCCAACATGACAAAACAGGAAAATGATAAATGTTGGAGAAGATGTGGGAAAATTGGAACACAAATGCATTGTTGGTGTAGTTGTGAGCTGAACCAACCATTTTGGAGAGCAATTTGGAACTATGCCCAAAGGGCTATAAAAATGTGCATACCCTTTGACCCAGCAATAGCACTTCCAGGGCTATATCCCAAAGAGATCACACAAATGGAAAAAGAACCTACATGTACAAAAATATTCATAGCAGCTCTTTTTGTGGTGGCATAGAATTGGAAATTGAGAGGATACCCATCAATTGGGGAATGACTGAGCAAGTTGTGGTATATGAATGTGATGGAATACTATTGTGCTATAAGAAATGATGAGCAGGCTGACTTCAGAAAAACCTGGAAAGACTTGTATGGTCTGATGCTGAGTGAAGTGAGCAGAACCAAGAGAATGTTGTACACAATAACAGCCACATTGTGCAATGACTAATATTGATAAACTTAACCCTTCCTGGCGATACAAGGATCTAAGACATCTCCAGAGGCCTTGTGATGGAAAATGCTATCCACACCCAAAGAAAGAACTATGGAAGCCAAATTGTTATTTTTTTTCTCTTCTGTTGAGTTTTGTTTCCTCTTTTTGATGGTTCCTCCTATTGGTTTTAATTTCTACTTACAACATCACTATGTGTTTAATATGAATGTAAATGTATAGCCTATATCAGATTGTGCGCCGTCTTGGGGAGGGTGGTGGGGAGGAAGGGGCTGAAAAATTTTAAACTCAAAAGCCTATGGAAGTGATTATTGATAAATCAAAATGAATTAATAAAAAAAAGAAATAAGAAATTCCATTGGAATTATTTTTCATGCTTTATAGGACATTTCCATTTCTGTGGCTTTAATTTTCAAAAGATCTACCATGTGATTGATAGTTTTACATTTGTAATTGAATGTATGTAGGATGACATAGCAAATGTGCCTTTTAGTGTCTTTCAATTGAGCATTTTCCTTTGAGGTGATCAATCTGACAGTCTTGGCAAGAGCTTAAAAGGGGAATAGAAGCACAGGAAGAGTGCTGTGAAGCTGAGCTGTCCAAGCTATCCCAAAATTACACATTTCAGCTATATGTACTTTGCAAATCAATGTTTAAAATACTGTCAACATTAACCATTTGACTAGAAAGGATTTCTGGGAAAAGAACACTGAACATGGCAGTAGAATCACTTGAGTTCACATCCCAAGTGTACTACTTACTTACCCTGTGTGTGTTTGACTATCAGTTAGCTACCAGTTCCTTAGAAGACCCCTTACTACACCATAACCCATACACACACACTAGTATGAATCAGCATCAGGCCCTAGGTCCAGTATCCTCTCTTCCTTAACCTGATGCCTGGCCGTGTTTGACACAGATAAGAACCCCATAAGAACTCATCAAATTTTACAATTTTTTTTTTTGTGGCCAGTACCACCTGGACTTCAGAAGATATGACATATTTCTATTCTCTCTTACTGCTTTTTCTTTCTTTCTTTCTTTCTTTCTTTCTTTCTTTCTTTCTTTCTTTCTTTCTTTCTTTCTTTCTTTCTTTCTTTCTTTCTTTCTTTCTTTCTTTATCTTTATTATTATTTGTTTATATTCTCTGTGTCTTCTTATAAAAACTTGCTTGCTGGCCTGTCCTGCTGCATTTCCTTATATTGGAACCTAGCATTCTGAATTTTGTTAAACCTCTATAAAGATGATGAGCCCTAAGATTGCTTCTAAATGTTCTATGATTTCAATGCCCTAAGAACTTTTCTGCATGAATTTTGGTTTCCTAAAAACCAATTAATATCCATTGAAATTCATAAGATATTTTACTACTTTTAAAAGATGTAATAAACTTACATTGTATATATGGTGAGACAGCATGGAGTAGCAAGAGAGAACACAGGTCCAGGGGTCAGAAAGACCTGGATTTAAGTCATGCCTCTGACATAAATTGGTTGTATGTCACTGGCCCAATAACTTAAGCCCTTGTTACCCCAGTTGACTCTCTAAACTTGAAGTTACACAGTAGTTACCAGTCTGCGCTGATAGAGGGAGTTTCCTCACCATAAGTTCTATGTTGATGATATATAGGTCTGGTCATCGAACCCTCCCCACTTCATCCCCAAATAAAAATCTAGTTCATAGTGGCCTTAAAGTATACGAAAAGTTTTAAGAAACAGGACGGAAACTTTTAAAAAAACAACTGAGGAGCAAATGAGAGCAGATTAAGCCATAGCAGGTAGGATTTATGCTGCATCTAAGTGGACACTTCCTGGATCTGAGAAGATGTTAAGCAGCAGAATGGGTTATTGGGGAAAGCTATAAATTACCTTCCTTCCAAGCCCTTAATGTGATGTTTTAGGTGTAGCTCAGTGTAAAGACAGGGAGTGGAAAAAAGATATTCATTCTAGGGCTCTTTCATCTTCCAGATTCACATGGTGATATTGACCATTGTTGAAAATTCACCTCTCCTCACTTATTTTGCCTTAGCATTATTAAGTTGAATTTCAGGAAGGACATTAAAGTCATCATTTCTAAAAATAACTGTGTGAGAAGTCTGTCTCTACATGGATAGATATTAGATGGGCAGATATTAGAGTCAAAGAGGTGAAATAGTGTGTTAAGGGTCAGAATGGCAGTTAGTCTTATCGAACAATAGTGGTGGAAGCACTGAATCACAGATTTTAGCAGCAGTCTCCTTCCCTTTTATGTCTTCCACTTTATGTTTACTTCTTTGGTTTCCTTTAAGACCCAGCTAGAATCCCATCTTTTTCAAGAAGTCTTTTACAACCTCTCTTAACTCTTGTGCCTTCCTTGTGTTGATTATTTGCTATTTATTCTATGATAACTTGTTTGTACACATTTGTTTGCATGGTATCTCTCCTATTAGATTGTGAGCTCCTTGAGGGCAGAGACTGTCTTTTTTCCCCTTTCTTTGGATTCCCAGTGCTTAGCACAGCACCTGGTATATTACAGATGCTTAATAAATGTTTATTGAGTGATGTTTTGAAAATATTCCTCACTATAACTCTTCTTCTAGTATAGTGATTTTCTAAGTGAAGTTTGGGGGTCCCTGAGAACTTTTCAGGAGGATCCTTGAGGTAAAAACTATTTGTGTAATAAATCTAAGATGTATCTAATTCCTAATACAAAAATATGAAAGTTATAACCCACATAATCATCAGTTCTTTGTAACATGCTAAGGGATCCTGAGACCAAAACGTTTGAGACCTGCTGCTCTAGTGGTTCCTGGGTCTAAGTATATTTCTAAGTAATATCCTTATATTGATTCTAATAACTAAAATATTCTCTGTACCACATATATTTTTAAAAAGATTATTACTTTTGAAACATAATATTTCAAATGGAAAATATTATTCTTTGAGTTTTCATTTTTTAGATATTAAAATACATAAAATGTATTAATGTGCATCTGGATATAAGTAAGAGGGATCCTCTATGAAAATTTGGCCACCAAGCAAAATTGATATAATGAAATTTATTTTCCCCATTGGGTTCCATTCTATAATTGGAGACATGTTCCTGTAGAAAAATCTGTGTGGGTACTTGTCACAGTAGTAGCTTATATTTACATAGTACTTTAATATTTACATATAAGTTAAATATAAGGTAGCCTTAAAGGGGAAGTCACTAGAAGCTATTTTATGGAATGATAGCGTATGAATGACCCCCTACTCTCTACTAGCTCACAATAGTCATGTTAAGGACAGTACAAATGTAGTTCCTAGGTGTTGCTGTATTGGCTATCTGTACCTTCCTTATACCCCCTTCTCCTGACTAGAAAAGGATGGAGTTAAAAATCTTACAAACTTACAGCTTCCTGGGCTAGTTGAGAATCTCTCCCTCTCCTAGATCTCTCTAGAGATTAGAAGTGTGGAAATGCCTAACTTCCAGGCCAACTGGGCAAGGCAACATATTATATAATTAGAACTATCCCAAAAGAGAAGTTTGAAGTCTGAAAGGCTGCCAGAAAGCCCCAGGTTCCAATCTAATTCTTCTCATATGGGATAAATACTTCCTAAAATATTTCCCAGGTGGTCTCCTTGACTACTAAACCAGAAGTGAGATACTCATCTATACATTCTGTGAAATATAAGACATCTCAAGAGGTATCCTCACCTTAGCACTCTCAGGTGGCATTTGCAGTCACCTTCAGGAAAACAACAGAGAACAAACCATCCAAATGAGTTATTCAGTGGGAAAAACACCATTGCACAGAGAGTGAGCCATGTAACAGGAGCAGAAAGCTTTATGGGGAAAAAAAATTCTCTGCTGATGGAGCAGAATGAAGGAGGAAAAGGAGATGCCTTCAGCTCTTTGCCTGTGTGGCCAATAGAGAAAAAAAGTCCACTGTTCTGTAATATTTATTACTTTGGTTAAAGCTCTATTAAATCATACATCTTGGGCCTGTCACTAATGTTGGAGGAAGGCACTTAACCTCTCTAGGCTTCCAGTTCCTTATCTGTAAAATGAGAGTTTTATTGGACTTCTCGTATGTCTATTTTAACTCCCAAATTCTCTGAGGCTTTGAATCTATGAAAATTATCTCTGAAGGGATTACAGTGTGGCCAAACTGAGCCCCTCACCCCAGGGGAGGGGGGAATAGTAGGCAAAAAAAGCAAGGAGAATGAACTAGAATCATGAGCCTGCATGGAATTTAGGCTAGTGGTTCCCACACACGCTGGGGGCAAACCTTACCATTAGCCCACCCCTAGAGGGAAAACCAAAAATAAATCCTGATGAGAAGTGGAAGGAGTAAAGGTAACACTCATTCCAGGGTGAACTGGGAATATACAGGCCAGGCTTTATATGAACCTCTGAACCCAGAAATAAAACTCAAGGTAATTCTACCAAACTTGTATTCATCATTGTGTAATTTGCTCATGACTACTATTTAAAGGTGTCTGTAAATGATAACATACAGGTAGTTCTTGGGCAGCTAGGTGGTGCAGTAGATAAAATACCAAGGTTGGAGTCAGAAAGACTCATCTTCTTGAATTCAAATCTGACCTCAGACACTTACTGGACAAGTCACTTAACTCTGTTTGCCTCAGTTTCCTCATCTGTAAAATGAGCTAGTAAAGGAAATGGCAAAGCACTCCAGGACCTTTGCCAAGAGAACCCCAATTGGAGTCTTAAGAAGTTGACTGAAGAACAATGACAACTACTTCTCCAGTTAGGAATTAGTATCATTCACATGGATGCTTAGCAGTCGATGAGGAAACAGGTTGTATTTTTCTAGGATTGAAGAGTGACCAATTGAACTAAATACTAGTTGAAAAAGTGTCAAGAAATAGAAGGTAATAAACAGTGAAGTTTTAGAATAAGAACATGGTGTCCATGGGAGTGTGGTCAGAACTCCTGGTTGACAGTATAAATTGCCATGATATCTTTAAAAAAGAATGTATCATCATGGAGAAATGAAGAATTTAAAAAAAAATCACAATAAATAAGGATCAGTTAGGTTAAGATATCCAGAGTCCAAGGGGAAGTTCAATGTGGATGGAAAATAACACTTAACACAGTGCCTGGCACATTGTAGGTATTCAATAAATGTTTATTGCTTGATTGAAATAAAATATTATTAACCTATGGAAAAAGACATCTATTGATTTTGTATTAATCTTTAAGCACTTTACAAATATCTTCTCATTTTATCTTCATATTCACCCTGGGAGGTAGGTGCCATTATAATCCTCATTTCACAGATGAGAAAACTGAGGCAGACAGAGGTTAAATGACTTGCCCAGTACCACATAGCTAAAAAGTATCTGAAAGCACAATTTGGATTTGTCTTCTTGATATCAGGTTCAGCACTCTATCTATTGTGCCACCCAGTTGCTTCAAATGAGAACCTTGGGTGGCTGTGAGGCTGATTGGTAGGCACATCCATCCTTATATCCTTTTTGTATATGAGACAAAGTAGATTATAGAATACTAGACTTGGAGTCAAGAAGTACTGAGTTTGAATTCTGACTCTGACGTTTACTAGGTACACAGTCACAGGCAAGTAACGGTTTTGGTTTCCTCAACTGGAAAAAATGAGGATAATAAGACCTGTAGTACTCACATTACAGGATTGTTGTGAGTCATCTAGCACTTATTAATCACCTACTATATACCAAGCACTGTGTTAAATGCTGAGAATACAAAGAAAGGCAAGAAACAAAAAGACCTGACTCTCAAGGAGTTCCCCCTCTAATGGAATGATGTGTATAAATCATTTTGCAAACTTAAAAAGCAGTATATAAATGTCATTTATTTTAGGTGTACCACTCCAGTGATTGGTTTCTTATCAGTAGATAACAACTAGATTTAAGAAAGGACTGTGTTTCAATTCTTTGAAATCTAGAACCAGACTGAGAAGGATGACCCCTGGAGCCATGTACTTTTAGTCAAACAGGAGAAAGTTGTAGAAAAGGAAGGTCAGAGGATGTCCTGCACAATCTTCTACTTCAAATTATTGCAAGGTGTGCCTGGGGTGGGGCTTAATAACTAAACAAAATGGAACCGTAGATCACATTAGTTTATACATTGTGGATGCCTGCTCTGAACACATTCTACACAAATGGGAGACTTTTGCATTATTTAGATAATTACAATTGAATTGAAACAATGGCAGGGAAAAGGTCCTGTCCACCAAAATTTAGAGGGGCATTACTTTCTCCCTTAGCAAGTGACCACAGAAAATTTAGCTACTGACATCATATTTAAAAAGAGTCAGGCATCATCCTTCTCTTTCCCAAACCACTTGTCTAACGTGGGCAGGGCTTTCTCTTCTTTGGCCTTAACTTTTGTTCAGAACACCTGTATCTGTTTTCCCCATTCTTCTGTTCTAGCAGCACATTTCAGAAAATATTGTCCCTTACCCACAAATCTCACAACAAAGCTTCATGAAAGCAAAGCAGTGACAAACAAACTGTAATAGCAATTCACATCTACATTCCAGATATCACCCCTAAAGTTTGCCCTCCACAGTTTAGAGCCCTATTCACCTTAGGAGCTAGGCATTTGTAATGGAATGGAGCCCAGGAGGGGAGACATCTCGGATGTGAAAACTGTTATCATTACAAAGTACCCTTTGCCTTACCTTCTAGCAAGCCCTAGTCATTGTATAGTATTCTCCTGCAAAAACTATTCCTTCTAGCCATTAAGCTCCCATAGCAAAGGGAAGGATGCTCTGGAATGTTTTAAAAGCTTGAGTCTTGGCACTCTTCCCAAGCTATCCAGAGCAAAAGTGTGGGTATTATAGTGATGGATAAGGAGGTTGTAAGAGAAGTATGGTGCACAGAGAGAGGGAACTATGGGATACAGTGCATGGCACATAGTAGGTGCTTAATAAATGCTTAATGATTATTAATTGATTGATTCAATTTAGGCATGTCCAATGAAATGTAAAAGTTGGATGCAAGTGATAGATCATTTGCCCTTTACTCCCTATGAATACAGGGGCAGAAGTTGTAAATACAAAAGTCAAGTCATGTCAATAAGCATTTATTCCTTTTTTTTGGGGGGGGGCAGCTAGGCAATGGGGGTAAGTGACTTGCTCAGGGTCACACAGCTAGCCAAGTGGCTGGGGCCAGGTTTGTACTCATGTCCTCTTGACTCCACTGTGCCAACTGGCTGCCTCTCAATGAGCATTTATTAAGTACCTACAATATTCCAGGTTCTGTTGGAAGTGCTGAGGATACAAAGGCAAAAAGCAGTTCCTCCTCTGAAGGAGTTCATAATCTAATGATATGCAGTTCTAATTTTCTACTTTCAAATCCCAAGTTCTATAGATACAGATCAAACCTAGTAATAAAAGAATTGTAAGAAAACAAAAACATCCTTAAATGATTGAATGTATAGTTGTGTTCCTTATAAAACACACGAGGCTGTTGCTACTTTAGGAATCTATTCTACTGGGAATCTGAGTGTAATGTTTGTATAGTTCAGTTCCCACAAGAGATTACAAACTGCTTATCCACAGGAGTATTCCTATATCAACTGAGAGTGCCTGAAAAATTTCAGGACCAGGTGGGAAACAGCTGCAGCTCCCTTCTAATAATGTCAATAGATGCTTTTATTCCCTGTGGGATACCTTTTATGTACTCTGTATTGACACTAACATTTAAAACACAAAAGAAATTAAATTAAAAATACTTTGTGTTTCCCTAGGTCAGAAAATCTTTCATGTTAAAAAAAATCCAGCTATTTGGTATATATAATAATCATTTCATTTATTTAGGATAGGTGTGCAATGTTTCTGCTTCAGCACTCAAAATGCACAAATAATCTTATGTTAAACTTTATAAGGACATTCCTCCTATGACATGTTTATATAACAGGCAAGTTTGGTTTAAAATATTATATTAAATGTTCTAAATAAAATAGGTATAAAAGATGTTTATTTCTAATTTTAATATTCTGATACATTATTCAGATAGTTTCAAAAATATTTATCAGTTTATACATTTTAAAATGCCCCATTTTCAAGCCTTCTGTTGGCAGTAGGACATAATAGTTTCAAGGGTCCACTAGCAATAATAATAATGGTAATCCAGATTTAGATTTATAGTGGTTTAGCAGATAGAGCACCCAATTTCAGAGGTAGGAATATCTGGGTTCTGATACACACTGATTGTATGTACCTGGGCAAAGCAAATTACCTCCTGGTGCCCCAGGCAGCTAATCTAATAAGCTATGGAGTAGGCACCATTCTTCATTGGTAAAGGGAGTTATCCTGCAAGGACTTCCTGTACCAATGAAATGAGGTCTGATTCTCTACCTCTTCTCCAACCCCCCACCCCAAATAAATATCTATGCAGTTGCAATTGAAAAAGTACATATAATACATGCTCTGTGGCTACTACCCCAAATTCCCATTCACAATAGTATATTGGATCCCCAGAGGCAATTGACTACTTTTCCCTTCAAGGTTCCCTGGAACCTGGGGGTTATAGCTTACCAGTCCCTACTGGTACGCTTCTCTGATTGATTGTCAGTTGATATCAATTGATCAGTTAGACTTAGATTTTAGAAACAGGTATTTACTAATTTGGTGTAATAAAAACAGTTGATACAAAACATCTCTCAAAACTTGGGATGCATTCTCCCACAAGTACATATAGATAATGGAAAAACAGGCTCAAGCTCATAGTACATGTGGCAAAGGAAATAAATCACAGTCCCTGGAGACCATTTTGCTGGAAGTTTTCACCCATATGTGGAGCCGTCATGAAGTCCCCCTTAAGTATGGTATAGGTTTTTGCTGGGCCAAAGGTACAACCAATGAGTCTTTTCTTCAGTGTGTCTTGGTTAGTCCAAAGCCCTTGAGGCAAGCACTAACACAGTCTGCTTCAAGAATGTTGCTAGAGCATTGATGAGAAGCCAAAATCTACAGGACCCACAGGACATGATTGAATTTCTTTAGCCAATCACAGTACACTAGTGGCTTTCACTCCTTCCAAATTGATCAAGGACTTCTTATACCTAGTCCAATGCCCTGGATTGATTGACCAATTCAAAAGAGATGTTATTACCTGACAAAAGTACAAGGACTTAGAAGTTTACTATTTACTTCAAATGTGGTAGGAATGATTGATTGATTTAATTGATATTCCCTGACTCCCATACATTATCTGATTTTATTTTCAATAATAATCTTGAGAGATAGTCAAGTCATAAGACATTACCACTATTTCAAAGATAGGGAAACTTTGGCTTAGAGAGATTAAATGACTTCTTCAAGGTCACACTGCTAATATGGGGAAGAGCAGGGACTCAAATTCAAGGATTCCAAGTCCAAATCTAGTTTTCTAGTAGACCATGAAATGCATTATATTTTCAGTTTTCTCGATACTCTTTACTTGCTCATAGCTTAATTTTTTAAATAATCTTTTTCTTCCTTTAACATAAAGAGATTATATCTGATTCTCAATATCATGTTCTCTAGATTGTGTAATATGATCTGTCAGACACAATGCAAACCAAAACCAAAACAAACCAAAAGCAAAAACAACCAAACCCGTACCCTACAGCAGGGTTTCTTAGCTTTTATGTGAATATCATGGAACCTTTCCATTCATATTCCTTTTAGCAGCCATAAATGTCAGATTTTATAAAAGGTATCCTCATATAAATACATAGGTTTTTGTTGTTGTTGTTGTTAACATAATATATCATATTGATAGTTTTCGCCCCTAATGCTGAGCCAATCCCATACCGAGAATAGATGTTTGTTCATTTAAAAATATTTTAAAAGTAATGTCATCTCCCATTCAGTAATCATTTCATTGGGTTTCTTGTATAATTTGGCTCTTCTACCCTAGGGGTACATATGAAGGGAAATGACTCCTAATCAATGGTGAGAATTCTGAGGCCATGCTACAAACAGGCAAAAGGGGTACATTTAGTGCCAGACCTACTTCAGGGAGAATATGTGTGGGTGTCAACACTCTTTAAGAAAGATACACATACAGAAAAAAAACACTTTGGAAGATTCAGACATGTAGGGGAAATCAGCTCCTCACCATGTCCATGATTTCTGCCTTGCCTTCCTAGAACTTCAGAGAATCCTCCATTTGGGTGAGATCAAGGCTTTTCTGCCGGCATGATCTGAGATTGTAATGTTTTTTCCAGGAAGACCTCATTCCTTCTTGTATGTTCTTTGGTATGTTCTAATCTGCATACCTTCTCTGAATTTTGTGTGCCTAAATGAGTTTACTCACTATTTGCTCCTTATTTTTTAAAAATATTTTCTATTTATTTATTTAAAACATTCTTTTCTTTTAAAATTTTGAGTTTCAAATTCTCTCACTCCTTCCATACCTCCCTCACCTGCTGAGAAGACAAACAATATGATATCACATATAAATGTGAAATCACACAAAACATATTTCCATATAAGCCATACCTTTTTTTAAAGTAAGAAGAATAAAGTGAGAAATTTATACTTTGATTTGTACTCGGAGTTTATCAGTTCTCTTTCAGGAGGTAGATAGCATTTTTTTCATTATGAGTCCTTTGGAATTGTCTTGGACCATTGTATTGTTCAGAGTAGCCAAGTCTTACAGTTGATTATTGTGCACAATTATCTCCTGGTTCTTCTCACTTCACTTTGCATCAGTTCCTATAGACTTGCCATGTTTTTTTTTCTTCTGAAACCACCCTCCTTGTCACTTCTTATAGAACAATATTACTCTGTTATAATCTTATGCCACAATTTTTTTAACCATTCACCAATTGATGAATTTCCAATTCTTTACCACCAAAAAAGAAAGTTGCTATAAATATTTTTGTACAATACTTTTTCTTTGATTTCTTTGGGATACAGACATGGTAATGGTATTGCTGGGTTAAAAGGTATGAATGATTTTTATAGATCTTTGGGCCTACTTGCAAATTGTTCTCCAGAATGGATGCAGCAGTTCACTACTCCACCAACAGTTCATTAATGTACCTATTTTCTCTCATCCCTTTGCCAGCCTATTTGTTTTTCCTCTAACAATAGTGATTTAGAACATTTTTTCATATGACTATAGATAGCTTTGATTTCTTCTTCTGAAAATGCCTGTTCATATTCTTTGATCATTTATTAATTGAGGAATGGCTCCTAGTTTTGTAAATTTGACTAGTTCTATATCTAGCCTGTAGTTTAGAAATGAGACCTTTATCAGAGAAACTTATTGCATTTTTTTTATTTCACTGTCTCTAGTACCTTTTAGCAAAATGCAGTTTTCCTGATTATTCTTTTTAATTAGTCCTATTTTTGCCTTTGCTTTGTCTAAGATAATAATTGTTATCTGTGTAATTTTTTAGTTCAGCTGAAGAATATTAGATTTTGATCCAATCCTTTGTTTTAACTCTGTGTGTGTCTTTCTGTTTCAAGTGTCTCTCTTTTAAACAGTATATTGTTGGATTCTGATTTCTAATCCATTCTATCTGCTTCTGTTTGTTGGGGCTGTTTTCCTTTATAGTTTGTTAAATTTGATGTGCAGGATCTTTCTTTGATCATAGCTTTCAATAAATCCAATAATTTTTTTTTGGGTGAGGCAATTGGGGTTAAGTGACTTGCCCAGAGTCACACAGCTAGTGAATGTTTTGTGTCTGAGGCTGGATTTGAGCTCAGGTCCTCCTGACTCCAGGGCCAGTGCTCTATCCACTGTGTCACCCAGCTGGCCCAAGTCCAATAATTTTTAAATTATCTTTCTTTGGTCTGCTTTCCAGGTCAGTTGTTTTTTTCCAATGAAATATTTCACATTATTTCCTATCTTTCATTCTTTTTCACTTTGTTTGATTGTTTTGTGATGTATCATAAAGTCATTAGGTTCCACTTGCTCAATTCTAATTTTTAAGGAATTATTTTCTTCAGTGAGTTTTTATACTTCTTTTTCAATTTGGCCTATTCTGCTTCTTAAAGACTTCTTTTTTTTTCCAGTGAATTTTTGTGCCTTTTACCAAGCTGTAATTCTTTTCTTCATAATTTTCTTGCATCACTTTCATTTTTGTTCTCACTTTTTCCTTTACCACTCTTCTTTTTTTTAAACTTTTCCATAAATTTTTGTTAGGCTTGGGTCCAATTAGCATTTTACTTTGAGACTTTATTTGTAGTTGTTTTCACATTGTTGTCTTTTTTTGAATTTATGTCTTGGTGTTTCCTTCCATCATAGTAGCTTTATATGATCAAGTTCTTTTTTTGTTGTTATTGTTTGCTCATTTTCCCTGCCTATTTCTTCACTTTGAACTTTCTGTTAAGATTGGGTTCTACTTACCCTTCCAGGTGTGGGGAAGGCAGTGGTGCAAGCTTCAGGCTTTTTCATGCTAATGTTTTTAGAGCTAGTTCTGGGGGTTTACAGATTTTCAGTGCTTCCCAGGTGGTGTTATCTGGGGAGAGATGTGGTCACTGTTCTCCTGTTCTGAATTCTGGTCTTTACCCAGGAAGGACCCCTTGCCCCCTGCAGCCACAATCACTAGAGCTCCTCTTTGCCTTGGAACTGCTTTCTTGTAACCAACCTGCAGCTCTACTCCCTGCTCTGGAACTGCAACCTAGACTGTATATAGGCAATAAAGTTGCCAATCAGTGCCAGCTGTACCTAGTATCTGTGAAGGGTCCCCTGTAATCTCCTTCTGATGAGTTGTCTGACCCCCTCCCCAATAGTCTTTAGGCTGATAGCTCCTAAAGTACTGCTGCTCCTTTTGCAGAGTCACAAACTTCTGCTGATCTCAGTTTTCTTAGTCCAGAAAAAATGTCTTACCCTGATCATTTATTGGCTCCGTCCCTCCAAAATTTGATTTGAGGCATTGTTTTCAAGTTCTTGAGAGAGGAATGTTGAGAGAGTTCAGCTGGGTTGCCTCTAATCCTCCATCTTGGCTCCCCTACCTACCAGTCCAATCACTATTTGTTCCTTGTGCTGGTCTTTTGCATAGTACCTCTTTGGTGGGAAAGCATTAAATCAAAAAGTATAAGCTAAAGGATTATATTCTAAGAGAAACCAATTAAGCAGCTCTTGAACACCTAAATTTTTATCCCAGGAAGAGAAATATTTGAATAATGGAGTAGATATAAATTTAACTGCCCTTGTTAGGCATGGAAAAAAAAAGGAACACCCAACCACAATCTTTTTCTTGTTCTCCATTAAGATGGGAATTAGAAGTGAATAGTCTCTCTTAGAAAAGCGCGGGCCACATTGCACAAATATCTACCCATCCATGCATTTAGGCAACTTATATGGATTTACATATCTTGTCCTATATTTGCACCACTGTTGTTTTATAATTTTCTTTATTTAATCTTTGTGATGTTTCAACCTTATATCATATTTGCTTCCCAAGGATATTAGGTAGTTCTGTCTTTCCTTTATTTGTAAATGAGTTCTTTAATATAGCAGTGGTGTCAAATTTCAATGGAAATAGGGTCACTAATGCTGAACCAGAATACCTGCAGACCACATATTGACTTAGATTTAAAATGTAATATTATTTATGTACTTTGATGACTTCCCATTTCTTTTTCTGAAATAGTTTTTTTAAATGATTAATATCACATTGTATCAGTTTTATATTTTACCAGTAATTATCTGTTTCATGAAAGATATTTATTAGCATATGGTTATGCTGGAACACTTACTGATATTGTTTATTTCTTTTGTATTTTGATCTTTTTTATCCTAGTTTTGGTGATTCATGTTATATCTCTCCTTTTTAAAATTGTTAATAGTTTGTCAAATTTATTTTTTTGAGTTCATATTTTTATCTACTAATTCAATTGCATCTCACTTTATATTGTAGTTTTTATGCTCAATTTAATTATCTTTTATACTTTCCTTTGGACTATTATTGTTTTTTTCCTAGAGTTTTCTCTCTTTTCATCTCATCAATTTTGGCACTAATGCTATAAATCTTTTACAGAAATACTTTGACTGCATCCTAAGGATGTCTATATGTGGTATTTGTGTTATTGTTATATTTTAAATATTCCATTATCACTTGTTTCATTTATTTTTCAACACGTTTTTCCCCATAGCCTTAGATTTTTTACTTATTTTATTTTTATTAATTTCTAATTTCATTATATCTGCTTTCTGAAGATCACATCATTAATTTTTGTTGTTTTGGATTTACAAATGTATCTCCAATGATACAATAAAGTTTTGCTAAAGATCTTGTGTACCAGAAGACAACTGGTATGATGTGCTTTTCTCATTTAGATCTGCCCATGCATTTATTATATCAATCAGGTTCATAATTTCTTGATTGTTACTCTTTTTTTTCAACATTTGTCATAGTCCACACATTTGTAATTCAATATTTAATTAATTAATAAGTAATTATATTTTTGTCTGTTTCTTCTTGTATCATTGTTAGCTTTTCTTTTTTTTAACCATTTTGCTGGATTATTTGGTGCATATAAATAGAAAACTTCTTTTCAAAAAATTATATTCCTCTAAGGTAACATAAAAGCTCCTCAGGGGAGACTGTTCAAGAAAAATTGAAGAACAAAAACAAATTTGTGGTAGCATCACTTGACACACATTTACAAAAGATGTAAATATTCAGTGAAACTTGTAAAGTTGTAAATATGCACTAAACATTGTAAAATATAAATATTCACTGAACTTAATATGCTGGTAAATGAACTATCAGAGGACATATAATTTATTGGCTAAAAAGGTTGAAATGTAAGAATCATTGGACTACTTGACAGCTAAAATCAAAAGGAGGACTTGGACAACATCTTTCAAGAAAAACTGCTCTGATATCCTGGACACAGAGGGCAAAATAGGCATGCAAAGATTCCACTAATCACGTCAGGAAAGAGGTCCCAAAATAAAAACTCCAAGGAACATTATGGCCAAATTACAGAGCTATCAGGTCAAGGAAAAAATACTGCAAGTGTTCAGAAAGAAACAATTTGAATATCGGGGAGCCACAATCAGAATTACAAAGGACTTAGCAGCTGCAACATTAAAGGATCAGAGGTCAGGGAACATGATATTCTAGAAGGCAAAGGAGCAAGGCCTACAACCTAGAATCACCTGCCTGGAGAAATTAAGCATAATACATCAAGGGGAAAAATGATCATTCAATGAAAGATTTCAAGCTTTTATAAGGAAAAGACCAGAATTGCACAAAAAAATTTGATCTCCAATATCAAGGCTCAAGAGAAGCCTAAAAATGGAAAAAGGGAAAAGAAAACAAAAGGGATTCAATGGAGCTGAATTGTTCACATCCCTACATGGGAAGATAATTGTAATTCTTAAAAATATATCACTAATAGTACAACTAGAAGGAATATACATAGACAGAAGGTACAGGTATAAGGTGAATTTGAGGGAATGACAAAAATAATTAAAGGCTGAGAAAGAGGAGTACAATGGGTGCAAAGGAAAGGAGAGGTAGAATGAGGTAAATTATTTCACACGAAGAGGCATGACAAACCTCTTACAGTGGAAGGAAAGATGGGAAGGTGGGCAATGGGCATCATTTGAACCTTATTGTCATCAGTATTGGCTCAAAGAGGGAATAACATACACAATCAGTTGCATATAGAGATCTATCTTACCTGACAGGAAAGTAGGAGGGGAGAAGATTAAGTAAAGCAGGGGGTGGGGACTGACAAAACAGAAGGCAGATTGGGGGAGGTAGTAGACAGAAGATATCACCAAAACACTGGTGATGAGGGAAGCAGTGAAAGGAGAGAGAGGACAAACAGGAGGAAGAATAGGATGGAAGGAAATACACAGTTAGTAATTTCAACTGATAATGTGAATAGGATGAACTCTACCATAAAATGCAAACAGATGGCAGAGTGGATCAAAAACTAGAATCCTACAATATGTTGTTTACAAGAAACACACTAGAAGCATAGAGACACACACACACACACAGTAAAGGTAAGGGGCTGCAGCAGAATTTATTATGCTTTAGCTGAAGTAAAAAAAAAGCAGGGGCAGAAATCCTGATCTCAGATAAAGCAAAAGCAAAAATAGACCTAATTAAAAGAGATAAGGAAGGAAACTACATATTGCATAAAGGTACCACAGACAATGAAGTAATATCAATACTAAACATATAAGCAACAAGTGGTATAGCATCTAAATTCTTAGAGGAGAAGTTAAGTAAGTTACAGGTTGATGACCAAACAAGAGATAGAGAGCATTATGAAATATAAAATAGATAACTTTCATTTTATTAAATTAAAAGGCTTTTGCACAAACAAAACCAATACAACCAAGATTACAAGGAAAACAGAAAGCTGGGAAAGAATCTTTATAACAAGTGTCTCTGATAAAGGCCTCATTTCTCAGGTATAGGTATATGTAATATGCACACACACACACACATACACACACACACACACACACACACATATATAGAGAGAGAGAGACTGAGGCAAATTTATAAGAATACAAGCCATTCCCCAACTTATAAATGATCAAAGAATATGAACAGTTTTCAGATGAAGAAATCAAAGCTATCTTTAGGCCTATAAAGAAATGCTCTAAATCACTTTTGATTAGAGAAATATAAATTAAAACAACTCTGAGGTACCCCCTCACACAAATGTCATCGGATTAACAAATATGACAAAAAAGAAAATGATAAATGTTGGAGAGGTTGTGGGAAAATTGGGACACTAATGCGCTGTTGATGGAGTTGTGAAAAGATCCAGCCATTCTGAAGAGCAATTTGGAACTATGCCCAAAGGGCAACCAAACTGTGCATACACCTTGGTCCAGCAATGCCACTACTAGGTCTGTATCTCAAAGGGATCATAAAAAAGGGAAAAGGACTTACATGTGCAAAAATATTTATAGCAGCCCTTTTTATGGTGGCAAAATATTGAAAATTAAAGGGATGCCCATCAATTGAGGTATGACTGAAAAAAACTGTGGTATATGAATTTAATGGAATACTATTGTGCAATAAGAAATTATGAGCAGGCAGAATTCAGAAAAACCTGGAAAAATTTGAATGAACTGATGTAAAGTGAAATGGGCAGAACCAGGAAAATACTGTACATTGTATCAGCAATATTTTGTGATGATCAACTATGAATGACTTAGGTCTTCTTAGCAACACAATGATCCAAGACAAGTACAAAGGATTTACAAAGGAAAATGCTATCCAGATTCAGACAAAGAACTAATGGATCCTGAATGCAGAATGAAACATGCTTTTTTTCACTTACTTTATTCTTTTTCATGTTTTTTCCCTTTTGATCTGTTTCTCCTTTCTCAACTATGACTAATATGGAAATGTTTTACATGGTAGCACATGTATAACTTGTGTCAAATTGCCTATCATTTTTGGAAAGGGGAGGGGAAGGAGGGAGAAAAATTTGGAACTCAAAATCTTGTAAAATGAATGCTAAAAATTATTTTGACATGTAATTGAGAAAAGACAAAATACTATTAAAATATACACAATTGCATAAAGTAAGGACAAAGAGTCTACATCTATTAAAATTTTCACATTTATTCCTATGAAAAGAAATTTTTTTTTAAAAAGATTGATGAAAGGATACCACTGGGTGCTGTCAAGTACAAGTTCTATAGGGAGGGCTTTCTCCCAGTCTTCCTGCCCAGGCTCTCAATCCTGTTTCCTTTCTTCCCTGAATTACTGCCTATCTCCCATCCTTATACTATGACATCCAGAATATATTTTTCTATTCTGACTTTCAGACCTACCACCTCCTTCCCAAGGCCAGGCCTCTCCAACCTATTCCCTGCCTGCTCGTTTTGCTTAGATCATGAGGGAGTTGCTAACTGCAGTGATTCCTATAAGAAGGATCACTGAGACTTACCAAATGTCCTGCTATTATGCCCCCAATTCCCACAGGGAGTGCTACCTGAACTGCTGCTGCTTCCTAAGGATGCCTAGATTTTGCCATCCTAAAGACCACTCGTCCTCTTTATCCTTCCTGAACCCTCCTATATTTGTTGTTTCCCCTAATTCCAATGTGGATGTATTGAAAACAGAAACTGGATGACTTTTGAAATTGTATCCTCAGTGCTTAATACAGCCAGTTGTCAGATTGTATTACCCTTTTCTTCATGCATTCATTGAAACTTATGAAATAGAGCCTAAATTAAAAAAAAAACGAAGGTGATTCTTAGATTCAACCTTAGACACAAACAGAAAGAATGAGACAAAGGCAAAATAGCCAAAGAAGCTTTTTTAAAAGAGAAAAAAATTAACACTATAAGGTGCTCTCAGGCACAAGGGTTTTGGCCCAGATTCGATTGGGGGGCGTTTCTCAAGTTGCTATGGTTGTACTGGCAGAATCTGCCAGGAAAAGAGAGTTTGAAACTGGCTTTGGAAAGGGATGAACACAAGAACTTATTATGTAAGGAAAAACAGCAGGTGCAAAAAAACCTAACTGTGCTTGTTAATAAGATGGATGAACCAACAGTAAACTGGAGCAGCAAAAGCTATGGGAAAAACTGCAATAATTATTATGCCGGACCCACAGTTTAAGCTGTGATAGCCAAGTAGGAGGGTGTGGGTGGAGAAAGCCTTGAGTGAGAGCTTCAGACTCATGGTGGGATTTGTGGCCAGGGAATTAATAACACTGGCAACATAATTCCACAGGGAAGGCTTGTTCCTCTAGCAGAGGAGCAGCCAAGCGGAGGACAGGTGCTTCAGTGTCAGAGTTGTGAGTAAGAGCTATGGTAGCAAAAGAATTCCTGGTTTGGATGATATGCCAGAAGGATAGCAGGAGCTGGCAAGGATGAAAATGGAAACTTAATAGGAGATAGGGGTTTGCTAGAATTCGAGGCTGTGACAATCAAGTTCTGACTGGGATGGAAGTGGGAGCTACACTTTTAAGGATAGTAGCTACTGAGTGGAATGATAGCAAAATCACGCTCAGAAATTCTCATGATTCCCTTTCTCTGGGTGGCGGTGGTGATGTTACAGACCTGTCTGACTCTTTGTCAACCCATTTGGAATTTTCTTGGCAAAGACACTGAAGTTTTTCCATTTCCTTCTCCAGCTCATTTTACAGATGGGGAAACTGAGGCAAACAGGGTTAAGTGACTTACCCAGAGTCACACAGCTAGTAAGTTTTTGAGAGCAGATTTGAACTCAGGAAGAGGAATCTTCTTGATGCCAGGTGCAGCACTCTATGTACTGTTCTGCTTAGCTGCCCCTCCCTTTTTTCTTGGAGATAGAGGTACTCAAATAAAAATCCTTCCTCCCTCCTTCCCTTCCTTAATCTTTCTTTCAATATTTCCTTCTTTCTCTCCCTTCCTTCCTTCCTTCCTTCCTTCCTTCCTTCCTTCCTTCCTTCCTTCCTTCCTTCCTTCCTTCCTTCCTTCTTTCCTTCCTTCTTTTCTTTCTTCCTTCTCTTGGGTAAAAATTGCCACCTTGCTTCTTTTTAACTCCACCATCTTATCTAAGAGTTACCTAGTTTGTCTTTTTTCTGATTGATTTAAAAATGATTCTAAAAGGCAGTGCTCCAAACTTTAGAACTGTCTAAAAGACAGATCACTCAACACAACCCTAAATCGATATGGTTTAAGGCAAAGTCAAATCCACAAGCATTTATCTTGAGAACTATTTTAGTTCTTTAAAAGAAGCCAAAGAAATTTGAAAACATTTTTCAAGTAGGCCTTCAGGGAGATTTCAGTCTAGTTAAAGATATCAGTTTACTTAGAAAGTGCTAATAAGCAGCAAGTCAGTAAGTATAGTGTAATACATTATGTATACTTTCTTCTCAGCTTTGTGTCATCTACAAAGCTGATAAAGATACCATCTATATCTTTATTCAAGTTCTTATGAAAATATGTTAAACTGTACAAAGCTGAAGACAGATGTCTTGGGCACCCCACTGGAGGCCTCCTGCTATGCTGACTTTGGACTACTAATAACTATTCTTTGGGTCTGGCCAATCAATCAGTTCTGAACCTATTGAATTACTACCTAGTCTACATCCCTCCATCTTTCCTACAAAAATAGTATGAAATGCTTCATTAAAAGCTTAAGAGATTAACAAATGGACCAGAGTTTGGTATAAGGCTAAAAGGGAGGCTGGTGTCACTGTGGAGTAGTTGTTGAAACTAAGAAAAGGCAGTTGAGTGGTCGTCTCAAGTTATTTAGAGGTGATAATTGGCTGTAAGAGTTTCAACCAGGTTCTTATGAAATTAAATACCTACAAATAGTTTAAAAATCAAGGATGAAAATATTCACATGTATAGAAAATATTCACATGTATAGAAAATAGAGAGTATTTTATAGTGAGTGACTTGTATAGGATATGTGGTGTTTGTATTTCTGCCACAGTTGAGTGATTCTTTTTATCTGTGTTCCAAGTGTAGGTTGATCTCTCAAAACTGGAAGTGAAAGTGAAGGTTCTCAAAGAATACCTCTCCATGTTTCAGCTTGCTAAAGGTGAGGCTTCTGTGCAAAAGTGAGGCAGGGGTGAGGTGGGGGTGATAGGTACCTGAAGTCAAGATGTTGGAGAGTGGAAGAATTTTACATAAAGGAGATAAGTGGTAAAGATTTGAGGCTCTCTCTCAGGAGAAGGGAGCTGGGGGCCCGAGGAAGAAGAAACTTCTTGTCCTCCAAACAATGGTAAAATAGAATTGTAGAAACTTTCAGGGGAGAGGTCATTCAGTAAGAGTCAAAGGAAGAAGAGAAGACTGGTAGCAATTGGTGATTCCCTGCTCAGGATTACTGAGACAAATATCTGTCAACCTGATAATAACAATAGAGAGCTCTGTTGACTTCCCAGGACATATATCCACGACATAACAGAATTCCCCAAGATTTGTCAAAGTATTTATCAAATAAATACTTCTGGTGAGTCACAAGACCACAATGATGCCACCAGAAAAAAAAAAACTGAAAAGGATTGGCAATTATTATGAAGTTTCTAATGGGAAAAAAGACCACAAGGCCACAGACTGTGGTTTCATTACTGTTATTCACTGAAGGCAAAGAATAAAGAAGGGAAAAAATAATTTGGGAAGTGAGCATATAGCTAAGAAAATAGTATTTGAGAATGGGATTGGTATTTCTCAGCCATGGTTTAAAAATATAGAGCTGATGGATTACTGACTAGAAGTGGAGTGTTCCTAACAAAGGTCAATAAGGATGCATTTTCTGGGTATCTGGCCAATCTAATGAAAAGACTTTAAACTTAAATGGAAGGGGAAATGCAGATGATTATCTATGTACATCCTCTAAGTTAGATACTACAGATAGTTGGTATAAAAAAGGAAGGTTCATTTGAGTATCTAGAAGTTCATAGGAAATAAAACCTAAGATATGAGGTCAGTATAGAAATGCACTGAATTATACAATAACTGAGAGGTACTAGAAGTCCCAATGCGAGGAAGAAAATTTGACCCCATTGATATCACTGAGACTTCTAGGGATGAAACCCATGATTAGATGATCGTTCTGTATATCTTACCCAAAAGAAAATGAGATAGGTAAAGGGGGTGACAGGGAATAACGCTCAATATTAAAAGGATATTCTCCTATGAGGAAATCCAGAAACCAAAGTGAAAGGGTAAAGCATAATAGAAACTATTTTGGCAAAGGAAGGGAGAAAGAAAAATGATGTTGTATCTGGAAGTACAAACCACCTGGTACAGAAAGAGGAACAGATGAAGAGTTTGGGAGAGATTTTTATAGTGATGGGTGACTTTTATTATCAAAACATCTTCTAGAGCTCTACTGTACCAAAAACAGAGCTAATAACTTCTTGACTTGCCTTAGTGATAATTTCATCCTTGTTGGAATTAAAAAGAGGAAATTCCATCCTAGATCTGATTTCCATTACTAGGCAGGGATTGGTTGTTGGAATAGAAATTAGAGCAACCATGGAGGAATATTGACCACTTTTTCCTGGAGTTTGTGATAAAGAAGGAGGGGAAACCTTGGCATAGTCTGACATATGTCTTTGATTTAGAGAAAGGTGACTTCAAAGAATTTAGTGAAAAGATAGATACAGGGGAAATAAATCCAGAAGGGATAGGAGATGCTCAAGAATGAAATTCTGAAGACATTTTTGTTTTCTCTGCCAAAGGAGATTGTATTTGACATTTGAAATGACAGCATAAAATGACTAACAGGGTGATGATGATGATGATGGTAATGATGATGATTGGATATGACATAATATTTTTACTCTAGTTCTTTGTGAAGAAGCAGCCAGTTGTCGTAGTGGATAGAGTGTTAGATTTAGAATCAAAAACACCTGAGTTATAATCTTACCCCAGGTACCTTTAAATTATGTGAACCTAGGAAAATCATTTAACCTCTTTCATACTCAGTTTCCTCATCTATAAACTGGGGATAAAAATAGCATGTATGTCATGCTCACAAGTTTATTGTATGACGCAAATGCAAAATTATATTTAAAGTATTCTGTAGACCTTAAAGCCCTATATAGATGTTAGTTATCATTGTTATTTTTTGTTATTATTATTATTATTACTTTTATCAAACATAAGCTACCAAAAGCATTACTTTTACTTGCTCACAAACAAGCTTTTTGCTCTCCCTCTGTCACTTCTCATGTTCTCTCTGAGGCATGTGGCAATGTTGATGGCCCTGATTTCTTTGCCTTTGAAAAAGATTTCCTACCTTGAGTTTCAGTGAGCAGGAAAGATAAAGAAGCAGTAATGTCCTATACTTTATAGGCTAAGCTGATCATAATGTGATCAGCAGATACCCTTAGACTGATATATTCAGGTGTGGTTGTACCTGTTATCACCTTCTATCAGCATTGGATCAGCATGAGAACTGAGATCCAAACCCACAAATGAAAACTGTCTTTGATGCCAGTTGGCACTGCTAGATGGATCAGATCTAAAGTGGAAATGGATTCCAGGGCAAAAGGACTAGAAAATTCTGGGATCTGTATCAGCTAGTGAGATGAAGGAGACTCACTACCTCCATGTTATAGCTAACTGAGGCCTTAGACCTCTGAAAAGAGACCCCATACTAATAATTCTTGCCTTTTACCTTTTGCCTTCAGGAGAAAATAGAAGACACTTTCGAGGAGATTTTCCACTTTGGGACATGGTCAAGGAAGATGGTGACATGGGTTAAACAACTTAGAAACTCTCTAGATTACCTCTTAAGAAGCATCTTATTCATTTTTTTTTGTACAACAAAAGTGTACATGGATATAATGTGATTTGCCTATGGAATGCTATGTTATCTATAATAAAATAGTTGTTTGGATTAAAGGGAACTTTCTAGACATGGATTAGGAATGGAAACACAGAGAGAGTTCTATAATTTTCATTTTTTTCCAAGAAATATTCAATTCTCATCTCCCCCAAACAAAAATAAACTCCCTTTTTATCATCCTTAGTTTTCCTTACCAGCTTCAGCTCATCTGAGTTTAACCCTGCTGACACTTTTCATAGTATTCTCAGATTTTCATGTTCATTCATCCTTTTGTTTTTGTCTTCTGTATACATCTTTTAAAATCTAAATTGATTGGGGAACTCCTTGTATATATCCATATCAGTGTCATCAGACAAATTCCCTTTTTCTCCATAATTTAAAATTATTCTAAGCTATGTGAACTTTGGCAATCTCTAAGAAACTTTCTGTAGAATGAAAAGGCTAGACTCAATGACCTCTATAAGTTACTTTTGTCTAGGCAGTCACTATCTTTACTTTCCTAATTTCCACCATTTATTTATTATAACATTTAGAAGACTTCTATTACTTTCAACTATTACAGGCACACCTAATGAGTCATTTACTTGCTTTATTCATCTTTCTACTTATAATACATGGTTGTTTTGTGCAAGTGATTGATGCTAGGATCAAAATAAATTTTCAACTAATCTAAATTGCCACTCGGTATTGGATTATTTATTTACTACAGTTATTTGACAAATAATAAAAATAGAAAAAGAATATATTTTTAAAGAGTTGAAATACAGGATCCTGGAGGCTGTAGAAAATCAGTTAGTTCTGTAATGACTCACAATTGATGTAATTTTACTTTAAAACATCTTCAGACTAAGTTATCAAATCCCAGGTAACACAGTGATATCCATAAATTTTAATTTGGTAGTAGAGAATGATACACATTAATTCTCCCTAGAAACACCTAAGGGAAAAAATGCTTTCATATGATTCACATATTCACATATTTGTGTATAACTTTTACAAACAAGAAATCTTTGGCTCACTCTCCCAGAGCCGGGCAAGCCTTGCCTCATGTCATGGTTCTAGAGTAACTTAAAGGACTTGGGAGTATCTCTTCTGTGGTATTATTGGCTCAAGCATTTTCCAGCTATGGTCTCCCAACTGTTAGATGCCATTGAGTAGTACTCTAGTTCCATTTAACCACTTAATATTAATTTATTATTACAAAGAGAAATTTACTTCAAAGATATATCAAGAACATAGTACAAAAATTTCCTCCCAACACCGTGGGGACATAATCTGGCTCTACCAAGTGGATGTCCAGATACAGCATGATTGCTTGTTAGTTCATCTACCATGGACCCAAATTCCTAAGACTACTATTTGTTCCTCAGGACATACTGATACTGTACTGTCTGTACCACCTGCAACATCCAGCCAAGTCCTTTCCTTTAGTTCTCTCTCTTGCCCTTCAGATTAATCTGCTTAAACTAAACAGGAAAAAAAAAACAAATATAGAGGACAAGGATCAAGGGCTTTTCACAGGCCACATAGGCTCAGAAGATCCCAAGGCCTCTCCTCCTGCTGAGTAGCTAGACCTGAGAGCGTCTTCAAAAATGTTGAGTCAGCCTTGATCTATTCTCTTCACCTCATTCTTTTCAGCTGCACTCTGCGTAGACCTCAGTGAGTCTTTTTCTCATGACATTTCTCATGTCATGTCCTTTCTGGAGGACCCTGGTCCTATCACACCAACTTCTCCACATACTCATTGCTGCCTCTCATGTTTCTGTTAAGTTACTAAGGTGACAGGACTCTTGTAATGATGCTTAAGAAGACCTCAGAATGTTTTCCTTTTTGCCAAAATTTGTAACTTAGCACTGATAGACATTAACACACCCTAACCACTCACACACAGAAATATTGACAAAGTAAATCTATTCTGATAATACTAATTGAAAAGATAAAAAAATGATACATTACTCAGGTGTCAGGTTGTTTCTAAACATCCAGATGCATGAAATTTGTATAGAAAATATGTAGATTCTTTTCTTAATTTCCTCCTCCTTTTACCTAGGTATTTGGCAATATTTAGACATGACCTAAATTTCTTTGAAGTAGCTAACAAATGCCACATTAACTTAGAATATCCTCTGAACATAGTTACTCCATATGCTATGTGATTTTCCAAATTTAGGAATGGTACCTTTGAGGTGGGTAGAGCCAAGATGGCTTAGTACAGGCTGAACTTTCCCAATATTCCTATCCAAACAACTTTAAAATAACTTTTTGAATACAGTTTTGTAATGGCAGAGCCAACAAAAGATGAGGGTGAGAAATTTTTTCAGCTTAAGACAACTTAGGAGATTGGCAGGAGAAGTCTGTGATGCCCAGTGTGCAGCAGTCCCAGCTGCTGACCACAGAGGTAGCTGTAATAGCAGAAGCAGCTTCAGGAGCTCTCAGTTCAGAGTCAGTAAGGGGTTCAGAAAGAGATTACATGGAGCCCTCTGCCAGCAGTGGGTGCAAATGGCACTGATCGGCAACTCTATTGCCCACAAGCAGTTCTGGGTCACAGTTCCAGGATGGAGAGGAATACCAGCACTGGTGGTTGTAGGCTAGCAGGGGCCCTTTCTAGGTAAATACCAAAGTTCAGAAGAGGAGAGCAATGACCACATCTCTCTTCAGATTGCACCACCTTGGAAGCACCAAAAACTTGCAGACCCCCAGACCTAGATCTGAAAACAGCAATACAAAAAAGGATAAAGCTTGGGACAGTGCCTCCCTACCCCCAGGTGAGCAAAGTCCAACTTTAACATAAAGTTCCAAGTAAAGAAATAGGAGGGAAAATGAGCAAACAACAACAACAAAAACTTGACCATTAAAAAAACAAAACAAAACAAAACAAACCTAATACAGTGGCAGGGAAGACCAAGGCATAAACTCAGAAGAAAACAACAATGTAAAAATAGTACAAAGACTCAAAGAAAAATGCTAATTAAACAAAAGCCCAAGAATTCCCAGAAGTGATAAAGAAAGAGATAAAAGTGGCAGAGGAAAATTTTGGAAAAGAACTGTGAATGATGCAAGAAAATTATGAAAAGGAAATTAATATGGGTTAAACTGCTTACATTCCTACAGGGGAAAGTGATACATTTAACTCCCAATAACTTTATCATTACTGGGGTAGTTAACAGGAGTCACTATAAAGACAGAACATGCAAGTGTAAGTCAGTTTTGCTGGGATGATCTAAAAATATGAAGGGATGGGAAAGAGAGAGAAGTTGGAAAGGAGAGTTAGAATGTGGAAAATTTTCTCACACAAAAGAGGCATACAAGGTAGAGCTTTTATAGTGGAGTAGGAAATGGGGGTGGTGATGGGCAATGCTTGAATCTCTCATCAGAATTAGTTCAATGAAGAAAAAATGTATAAACACATTCTGTGGGGTATAAAAATCTATTTTATTCTATAGGAAAATAAGGGGGAAGGGAGGAGATTAGCATTTTAGGGACAAAGGGGAATGATAAAAGGAAGGGTGGATTGAGGGAGGCAGTGGTTACAAGCAAAACAGACATTTTTGAGGAGGGATAGGAATAAGGGGGGAGGGAGAGAGGAAGGCAAAGAGGGAGGGAGAGAGAGAGAGAGAGAGAAAGAGAGAAAGACAGAGAGAGAGAGAGAGAGAGAGAGAGAGAGAGAGAGAGAGAGAGAGAGAATCATAACTGTGAATGTGAATGGGATGAGATCACCCATAAAATGTAAGAGAATAGCAGAATGGAATAGAAACCAGAATCCAACAATATATTGTTTACAAGAGACATAAAGACACTCAGAATTAAAATAAAGGGCTGGAACAAGATCTATTATTCTTCAGCTGAAGTAAAGAAGTCAGGGGTAGCAATCATGGTCTCAAATAAAGCAAAAGCAAAAGTAGACCTAATTAAAGGAGATAATCAGGGAAACTACATTTTTCCAACAGGTTCCATAAACAATGAAGCAATATAAAAAAATCACAGCCAGTTTCTCTGATAAATGTCTCATATGTCAAATATATAGGGAATTCAGTCAAATTTATAGAAAAAAGAGCCTTTCTCCAATTGATAAATGATAAAAAGATATGAACAGGCAGTTTTCAGAAGACGTAATCAAAGCTATCTATAGTCATATGGAAAAAAATGCTCTAAATAACTTTTGATTAGAGAAAGGAAAATTCAAACAACTCTGAGGTAATATACCTATAAGAAATGATAAATTCTGGAGGAGATGATGGAAATTGCTGCACTAATAACCTGTTTATGGAATTGTGCTCTGGCCAAACCATTCTGGAGAACAATTTGGAACTATGCCCAAAAGGCTATAAAACTGTGCATAACCTTTAACCCAGCAATACTACTACAAGGTCTGTATTCCAAAGACATTAAAGAAAAAAGGAAGAGCATCTACATGTACAAAAATATTTATAGCAGCTCTTTTTTGTGGTGGCAAAGAATTGCTAATTGAAGGGATACTCAATTGGAGAATAACTGAACAAGTTGTGGCATATGATTGTGATGTAATACTATTGTACTATGAGAAATGTCAGAGGGTGTTTTCGGAAGAAAAAAAAAACATGGTGAGACATATGTGAACTGATGCAATGTGAAGTTAGAAAAACCTCCTGGGAAATCATTGTGTATAGTAACAGCAATATTGTAATGATGATCAACTATAAATGACTTGGCTACTTTAATCAATACAATGATTCAAGACAGTTTCAAAGGACTCATGATGAAAAAATGCCATCCATCTCCCAAGAGAGAACTGATGAACTCTGAGTGCAAACTGAAGTATATTTTTCTTGCTTTTTTTTGTTTTTGCTTTTTTGTGATATGATTATTATGGAAATATATTTTGCATGATTTCACATGTATAATTAATATAATATTGCTTTCCTTCTCAGTGTGTGGGGGAAGTGTAGGAGGGAGGGAGAAAGTTTTGAATTCAAATTTTAAAAGGAAAAAAGTTAAAAATAAATACATAATACCTTTTCAAAAAAGAAATACTTCCTTCTAATATTACTGAAAATATTCCCTTTTTATTAAATACATTTTAGGGTAATTTTTTCAAGTATCAGAAAAAGTAAGCTTTTAAAAATTATGTATTTTTGTGCCCTGGTCTTTAAAAGTTGAAGTGTAACAAAATTATGTTTTTATGCTATTTAATTATTTTTAAATAATTTAATAAAAACTTGAATTTTTTTACATTTTTATTCTTGTTGAAAACAATTTGCCATGAAGTCAGCTTACTCCAGTTGTGTCAAGTTTCTAAACCATCACAATCTGGATTCATAAAGGAGAATGTCATACCAGGCTAATAATATCATTTCTACTTTATTATTGGGACTATATCTCCTCAGAACCACTGATTCAATTTTGACAAATATTTTTTTTGCTCCCCTCTTCATGGCAACAAGAACACAATTTTCAAAGGCATAAATAACTATTTTTCTGAATGAACCAAACTGTATGTTGAAAATAGTTAATCCAGTAAACCCCACCTTTGCTTAAGTGATGTAACCTAAGATAACTTTGAAGTTTAGTTGTCAAAAGACTACATTTAGTAACCAATTAATCAATAAGTATTTATTATAACATATTATGTTATGTGTCCAGTACTGTGTGATATATTAGGATACACATACAAAAATGAAAAAGTTCTCGACCTCAGAGTTTATAGTCTACTCAGGGAAGACAACATGTAAGTGTATATTCAAAATGTATATGATGTGATTGTGGTGGGGGAGGGCATAGCAGCTTGGGGGATCAGGACAAGCTTGTTTCATAGGTTCCCAAAGTGGCCAATACCACACTCTGGGGGTGCTGGAGCGATCCATGGAGGCAGTAGAAATTTGAAATGACACAAATTAAAAAAAAATTAAAGGGCTAAAGAAAGCAGATTTCCAGGGGGGCACTGAGTATTTTTTTAAAGGGGGCAGCAGGCGAAATAAGTTTAGGAACCTCTGTCAGATGCTGAACTGGGAACCTCTGGTAGAACTGAACCTGGAAGGAAACTAGGGATTCTAATTATAAATTCCATTTGCAAAGAGCTGTCCAGTGCCCTGAAACTGTCACTAAAACTAGATGAAAAATCTCTTTCCCAGTGACCTCTTTGTAGATTCCTAGATTAGTTCAATCTCACTTATTTCCAAGCAAAATTGCCACCTGTCCACCACATTACAAAAATCCACCATCTACCCCTTTCTTTATTGACACCCTTCAGTCTATCAATCCCTTCCTATTCTCCCATTTATTTTTGGCTTCCTTGATGATATAATAATTTAAAGCATTTATTACAGTGTTTGACACATAACAATGTTATGTTAACTATTATTTATTATTGTTATCATTACCTTCTTCTGTGCCCTTGGTGCTATAATCATTAATTTCACAGGATCACTGGAACATGGATTCAGATCAATTGCTGAAAGGTATCTCAGAGATGATTTAGTCCAAATCCTACTTTTTACAGATAAGAAGATTGGGGCCCTAGTACTTGCCTGAAGATTAACAGGCAATAAACTTTGGAGCTGGGATTTGAACCCAGGTCCTCTGACTCCAGGAGGAGTTGTTGTTCCATTGTACCATGTTGCCTTCAAAGATATGCTGGCCACTACTCTAGGATCTCTCCCCATTTGTGTGAATAAGAGGGAATATGACATAGTAGATAAAGAGTCGGTCTTGCGGCCAGGAAAACTTGGGTTCAAGTGGTGCCTCTGAGACATAGTGACTGTGTTACCTTGGGCAAGTCTCTTAATCTCATAGTGCTCTAACCAATGGTGTCAAACTCCATAAAGAAAAAGGGCCACTAAACTGTATAGAAGGATCCCTGCAGGTCACATATTGACTTAGACAACTACATATTAATGTTATCTATGTTTTATTGTGTTTTAAATTATTTTGTTAAACCTTTCCCACTTACAACTAAGTCTGGTTTGGTGTATGCTCAGAAGTGTTGCCAGTCTTGATAGGGCCCTTTAACGCTTCTGCTCTAGGCAACACCCTAGCACTGTAGGTTATACAAGAGGAGCTGGCCTACACTGGTAAAGGAAGCTTCTTTACCTGGGGTTCCCTATGTCAATGAAATTACGGTTCCAGTCCCTACCCTAAATACCCGTATTTGGATAATGGCCATTATTCGCATTCTCCCTTCTCAAGCTTTGAAAGTCTAGGACAAATCACAAACCTATATGTACTTCCTTCATTCTAATTGTCCCTGAGGCCTTGACATTTGTCCCACCTTTGTAGCCTTAGGACCTTCGCATTCACTCTGCAGTTGTGCTGTCTCTTCCCTATAACTTCAGGGTTTATTGTAGTGCTTGTCACATGGTAAGTGGCTAATAAGTGATTTTCATTCATTCATTTATCCATTATTGTTTCATTTGAATAAGTTCTCAGCTAGGCCTTTACTGCTTTTTAGCCATCTTTTTATTTGTCCCTTATCACAATCTCCAAAATGGCCTGTTCCAAGCATTATCTTCTCACCTTAAGTCCCTATCTTTCCTCCATACTCTCAGCACAGGACCTTACTTATTTTGCTCAGAAGAGAATGAGCTCATTAGATATGATCTCTCTCATCTCTCTTTCTTCATATTCAAAAAATGTGTCTGTATCCTCAACTCCCCCTCCTTGTCTCATAGGAAGAGGTAGCCCCTCTATTTTCAAAGTTAACCTTTCCAGTTCATCCATCTTTTCCCCTCCTTCATCTTTAGGAACCTTGCTCCATTTATCACCTCTTTTCTCTCCTCTGTCTCATATTCTCCCCAATGAATCCTTCCTTTTTGCCGACAAACATGCTCATACTTAAAAAAAAAATAATGATCTTTTTCTTGACCTTGCTGTCTTGTCAGAAACTTCCTCATATGTCTTATGTAAATTGTCAAACCTCTTGAATGAGTCACCTGTATTCCATGTTTCCGCTCCCTCATCACCCATTCATTCCTTAGACTATTGCTTCTGTCCAAGCATACTCCTGAAACTGTTCATTCCAAGGTCGCTAATGACTTCTTGTTCACTAAATTCCCTGGATTTCTACGAACCCTCATCATCCAAACATTCTGCAGCAGCGCCCTGGATATGCTCTATGTCAAAGGTTTCTAATCTGTGTTGTATCATGAACCCCTTAGGCATTCTATTGAAGCCTATGGATCTCTTCTCAGAATAAAGTTTTTAAATTCACAAAATAGCATACGTAGCGTTACAAAGGAAACTAATTGAAATAGTTATTAAACTATTTAAAAGATGAGTTCGTGGACCCCAACTTAAAAACTTCCTGGGCTATGTAATTTTTCTTGGCATTAGAATACTTGGTTTGTCTTCTTCTCTGGACAGTTCTTCTTGCTTTTTCTTCATATAGGCCTTTCCAAAGTCCATTTTGATCCTATCTCCTCTATACCTCATCATGTGGTAAACAGATGTGACCTTCCAGCATTGAATAATCCAACTTGCAGATGTGGGAGCTGAAGCCTAAGTAGAGGAAGTGACTTACCCTGGGTCACATAAGTAATAAATGGCAGATCCAAAGTCACATAGAACAATCAATAGCAGATCTGAGATTCCAATTCAGGTCCTCTGATTCTAAATTTAGTGTCCTTTCCATGATACTATGCTGCCTTATGTCTTCTTCTTTTTTTTGGTGAGGCAGTTAGGGTTAAATGACTTGCCCAGGGTCACACAGCTAGTAAGTGTCAAGTGTCTGAGGCTGGATTTGAACTCAGGGTCTCCCGACTCCAAGGCCAGAGCTCTGTCCACTGCACCATCTAGCTGCCCCACTTTTTTTTGCCTTCTGTCTCAGTAATCTCTCCGTGCCTATGACCATTAATCTCTAAGTATGTAATTTCTCATTTTTTAAAAATCTCCAATCCTCACCTATGTTCTAAGTCCCAAACTCTCTAGACCCCAGCTATCTAGTAGACATGTGCACCCTACTGCTATCTCATGCTTAAATATGTCAATATATTAAGGAACTGTGATTTTTGCTAAAGTGGAAACTCCCTCAATTGAAGGAGATTTCAACCTGTCTGTGATTATAATACTAGAGAACTCCTTGACCCTCAGAGAGGTTGAATGCTTTCCCTGGGGTCCCAAAGCTAATAAATGTCAGAGGCAGGACTTGAACTCAGCTCTTCCTGACTGCACATTTAGCACTCTATTTCATTATACCAAGCTGCCTCATTTCAAGCTCAACATATTTAACACCAAATCCATTAAAGTGGACTTTACACTGTTCCTCAAAAATGTTCCACCCTTTTCTGACTCAGCACTTTTGTTCACACTGTTCTCAGTTACTTGAATGGTTACAATCCTATCTGTCCTTGGGACGGTGAGGATAGAGGAATCAATGGATAGAGGAATCAGGAAGACCTGAGCTCAAATCTTACCTCAGATCTTACTAGCTGTGTAACCCTGGGCTAGTCACTTCACTTTTGTTTTCCTCAGTTTCTTTATCTGTGAAATGGGTCTAATAATAACACTTACCTCACAGAATTGTTGCAAAAATCAAATGAAATAATAATTGTAAAAAGCTTAGCAAAGTACCTGGCACATACATAGTAAGTGCTCTATAAAGGTTAGCTATAAAGGTCATTCTAAATGTCACCTTTTTCATAAAACTTTCTCTTATTTCACCCCCCAGATGTCATCACTTCCTCTTCTGAACTCTCACTTTCATTTTGTTTGTATTTTTGGCATTTGTTACATTATATTTTGTGTTATAGTTCACTTTTTTTATACCTATGATTTTACCTGTGCAGGGAGCTCCCAGCTGAGTAAACTGTCTCTACTAACGTACATAGGCAACTGTTTTGTAATTGTTAGTCTTAGAGAATAACAGTGCATCTCTGTTATTTACATTCAGGGGCACTAAGAGGTGAAGTGGCATTGGCATACCAACCAGCTTGTGGTTTCTCTATGGAAAAACAATATATTCTGATCTGATTTGGAGAACCTCCAGAGTGTCCATGTCCCCAAGGAAATCTGGCATGCAGATCAGTGGGCATTGTGTCTTTTTCATTATCTCAAGATGTGTGCTTTAGAGTTGGCTGAGGGTAGGGACTTTAGCCACGGCTCTGACACATCTCTATTTCCATTACAATACCTGGCAGTCCTATCTATTCCCTAATGAGATAGTAAACTCTAGAGTCTAAAAGACAAGTCCTTTTATCCACATTATTTTTCCTATTTTACTTGGATTTAAGAAAAGAAAATATGGGGTTGATGAGTTCTGTGTAGGCTAAAGCTAAAGACTACACTTTCAGGGATCATTTCTATAGCCTGACCTGTTGTGTATCTTGATCACCTATTGTCTCTTTTTTTTTGTTTCTTTTTCACTTTTAAGATGTTTGGGTACTGTTTTGTAGAAACAGTTTATAATTGAAAGTAAACCATGGACCTGATTGCAGAATTTTACAAGAATTTTTTTAATGGCTTATTTGTTCTTTGGATTTTTGACAAAATATCTTGGGAGCATAAAGATACAAAAAGAAGGTCATCTTACATGTCACTAATGTGCTGTTTTAAAGAGATGGATTTTCCTAACAAGCTGAAGATGACTACCTCCTAAACATGGCTTTCTTTAAGGCTAAACATATCTCATTTCCACACTGTTGAGATGAAGAAAAATGTGATGAAGATAACTGGAATTACCTCTCATTATAAGCTTGTTAATTTGTATGCTGTAATTGTCTAAGATTTTCTTGGAACTCTCCCAGATATTTTACAAAGAGATAATCCTGTATTTCATCATACTTATATAACACTTAAAGCAACAATTTGAAACAATAAATAACATAGCATATGGAAATATATGGAAAAACTGTTACATGTAAAAAAAGTATGCATAATATATATTTAGAATACAATTACAAACAATTATAGCAAAGACTAAAGCTCACAGGAAGCTTTTTTAGGGCAAAATAAGGGAATCCTAGAATTGTAGGACATTAGACATAGTTCAAACTTTGCAAATCATCTAGTCCAATCCCTTAATTTTACAAACTAAGAAACTGAGTCTCTGAAAGATGGAGTGACTTGATTACACAGCTAACTGAAGGTAGAGCCAAGGCTAAAGTCCAATTATCCCAATATAATCCTTACTATGCAAAAATAAATGATTCTATTTACCATGTCTTAATAAATTTTCATTTATTAAGCACTTATTAGAAGGTGGATCAAGCAATTTGAATTTCCATGGGAGGGAAATTCTCATTTTTATGTGCTATGTTCTGAATCCTGGAGCCTTATAAAAAGTTTTAATTTGAGTTGACTTCTTAAGGAAGCAACACAATTTCATGGAACAATTTGGCTCAATCTCAAAAAGATTTTGAGGAAGACATGAAGACATCCAAGAGTACATCTCCTTCTCATCTTTGTCTTCCCTTGTTTTCCTTCAAGGTTCAGGTCAGTTTCACCTTCTCTGTGTAAGCTTTACCATTTTGTCAAACAAAAGTGTTCTTTTCTTCCCCTGATATTTCCAAGGCACTTTGTCTAAATTTCTCCTTTCACTCTCATCACTCTTTACCTTGTGCTAATTTATGCATAGCCACCCCCCCATGACCACACACATGGATACTTCATATTGTTACTACTCAATTCTCACTTGAGGGTTTATAGGTTGGGTCCACACAAGATAGCTGCTACCCTCGGTTTCTAGGGTAATAGATTATTTCTACTATTTTAGCTCTTGGGCAGCTACCTGGCACAGTGGGTAGAGCACTAGGCCTGGAGTCAGGAAGACCTGAGTTCAAATACCCCCTGAGGCACTAACTAGTTGTGTGGAATAGAAACTGAGCAAACCTACTGATGGAAAATGGAAAGTTACCTCCATTTATTCTTAAAATGTTGCAGATCATAAAGTATTGGGTTTGAGCTACCTCTTCTAATCAATTTCTATATGCTTGTCTTTGTACTTAGATATTGCCCTATATTCCTTTTTTTTTCTTTTCTGCTTCATTCTTGGAAGTATCAATTTATGAGGGAAGTAATAGTAGGCAGAAGCAAAAGCATGTGGTAGGCATTACCCCGAATTTCAGATCACAAAACCCAATCTTAACTCATGCTTATACCATGATAAGTATCCTTCTTAAAGGTTGTGCCATATCATCTCTGAGTCCTCCCATGTTCATCCTTCTGAGCACATTTATCATTAATTGCTCACACATTCCCTTTCTTGGGTCAGATGCACAACACTCCTCCCCCTTCTCCATATTCCAAATAATCCTATTAGCAGGTTCCTATTTCCTATCACAGGCTCACAAGTTCCCCAACCCTCAGGTTCAATCCATCCATTCTGCCATCTTCCTCATTCTCCTGCAGTTTCTTCCCTACCCCCATAGCCTTGCCTAGAGACTGTAGGAATTTCCATTCCTTCAATGTTCACCCATGGACTTGGTAGGGTGGTGTCACCCTCCTCTGTCCTCCACCTTCCTCTCCCCATTTATGTATTCTCCAACTCTTCATTTCTAAGCCTCAAAGCACAGTGATTCACCTATAGTGAGGGAGGGGATTTAGCCCATTATGTTTTGTTTCTCAAGTTTCACTTCTCCTGTATCTTTAATTCATGAAAGTATCTGTATCTGTTTCTTCCCTTTTCAAAACTTTCTTGATGACCTCTCAATAGAACAAGTTTCTTTTCTCTCTTAAAAAACAAAACAGAAAAGCTTCTAAACTTGAAGTAATTGATTTCATTATTTATTCTTCTCTTGATAGTTGTACTTATTCACCTTTCTTGTGTTTCTGTTGTTTGCAAGTCAAATATTCTGCTTGGTATCAGAAGAAAAAAATTGACTGAAGCATTTAAATTTGTGACTCCATGGGGACACATTATCATATTAGGTGAGTTAGAGTAAATGAGATCAGAAGAGGTAGGGGGATGAAATCTAAAATCGATTGGTGGAACTGGTATCTGCAATGAACACTTTTTAAAAGTGAAGATTGAAACAGAAAGATCATCAGCTTCACAATCCTGTGCAAAAAGAGTGAGAAAGAACTTTCCTTTAGAAGAAGAGTACAGATCAAGAGTGCAAACTGCCTAAGGGGTTTTATAAGTGGTCCAGTTATTGCTGTAAAGGTCTCCTGCCTTTGATTGGACTTCAGTGATGATAGATGGACTACAAAAATAGATATATTAAAAAGTTTATACACAGGCAAGAATTTAGAATCAAAATCACCTGAGTATTATAATGTCTAATTACTCTATTATTATAAATATGAAATATGGTTGTATTTATGTAGCTATATATTTTATAACTAGTAGTTGAGAGTAGACTTGAAAGCAATTCTATTGGGTGTTTTAAGGAAAATTTGATGACATTCTCATTAAGAATTTTGGGGTAATATCTTCTGAAGACAGTCAATAACTAGGTCAGGTTCACATAGAATCTAATAGCATAGTTGTATGTAAAAATAACTTAATGTTGACCAAGGGATGAGAGTGTACTCACAGTTCATGAAAAATTATGCTGGCTAGTTTCTTCATTTTTCAAAGAAATCTGAATATAGATTTGTAGCAAAAAATTATGTAGAAAGTACAAAGTAAATTACAAAAATAACAAAACTTTCTTTGCAAATTTGATATAAATGCATAGGTTTCAACTGAAAGATGACTTGGGAGACATTCTGAAGGCTAATAACAAAGGGAGCTTTTTATAGTGCCTACAATTATGTTGATTTCTAGGCAGCTATCAATTAAACTAATGTCCAGTCTAAGAGTGATTGATGTTGCCTGACAATCACATTGCATTTTTTTTTTAAAGTTTAACAAAAGAGAATGTTTTTGGCAGTATATTTACCTGGTCGAAAACCCGTTTTGTATTGCATCTAATTATATGAGAACCTTTTTGTTATTATGTTTTTAAATTTGTCATTGTTTCCATTCTAACTCCTGGTTCCTTTCCCTACCTTACCACCAGTCCCTTTTCTGCACTTAGGTTAAACTGACTCATCTCAGCAGTCATTCAAATTCACCATAGGTGAATCTTGATGCGCAAGACTTCAGTCAAAAATTTATAGCTGTCTTTCCACAAATATATGGCATTTATAGAGAAATCTATTTGATTTTTTTATTCTGTCAATTAAAAACAAAGTTTTTAGATTTGGATATTTATATACTTCATTAAAAACATTGTATGTAAGTACAAGATTGACATTTTAGGGGATTAACACTTTCCAGCTTTGGGGCTTAAGTTATTTTTATAGGCTTGGGCTTTTTTTTTTTTAGTTTAAAACTACTGAGCCACCTTCTACTCCTCCACACATCACACCATTTTTCTCCTCCTCTCACCTCCTCCAAATCATCTGTTTCATTATTGTATCTGTCTGTCCCTCACATCTGGGTCTTGGAAGGATTGATCCCATTCACCTTGTGTGAGGAGAGTCTCAATATGGAGATTTTTCTCTAATGATTCTGAGCCCATGAATGGAAGAAAAATCTCTTTCACTTCACAAATGAAACCTACTTTATCAACCAAATTTGTTTGTTTCTAGGATACTGTGGTATGGTGAGACAGTGTCATAGATTGTGAAAAAAGCATGGGGCTAGGAGGCAGGAGTTTTTGTGCTCTGCCTCTAAATAGATTTGTGACTTTTGTAGTTACTTTACCTATTTTAGCCTTAGTTTCCTCATCTGTAAAATAAGGGGATGGAATGGATTAATCTTTAAGGTTTGTTCCCACACTGTAGTTTGAAACCTGACTCTGACACTAGTTATAGGACAACAGGCAAGTATTTTTACCCATCTGAGCCTCTTTTTTCTCATCTGCACTAAATATACCATAGTGTGTCTGCAAAGAAAATGTTCTATGAATTTTAAATGCTAAATGAGTGGGGGTTTTTGTTGTTTATTAGTTATTATTACTATATTTTATTTCATATATTGTTGTTACTGTTATTGCGCTAATATTATTATAATGTTATATACTATTATACTAGTACATCCATTTCCCAGTAAGCTTTTTTTTTTCAATTGTGTCTAACTCTTTTTGACCCCATTTGGGGTTTTCTTAGCAAAGATACTGGAGTGGTTTGCCATTTCCTTCTCCAGCTCATTTTATAGATGACTAAGGTACAATGGTTTATCCCAGATGACAGAACCAGGAGCAAACCAGGGTGGAAGTTAGAAAGCAGCAAATTTAGATATGCTATCAAGAAAAATTATATAAGAGTAGAACGGGCAGCCTTGGGAAGTAGTGGATTTCCTTTCACAGAGAGTTTGCAAGCAAAGTTTAAATGACCATTTGTTAAGTACATTGTAATAGGAATTTTTTGGGAGGGTGAGAATGGGTTATTAAGGTTTTTTTCAAATCCGAAATCTTGTGATTCTATGAGGATCACTCATCTGAATTGTGGGGTAGGGATTGCTTCATGATTGTTGTCTAATATAGGAACTTAACACAATATCGAGGCCTAAGTAACATTAAAGCCTGAACTTATTTATACAAATAAATGAGTGGTACAGGGTGGATCCCTGAAAGAAGGTTAGTGCAGACACATTATTGGGAGCTTCATTCATGAGTGTAGTAGGGATTCTGCCCAATCTTTCTTCGATATGTGAATACATTAAAAAAATGTTATTTCATCTTATATGAGTATACTTTCCGCAGATATGGATAACAACTCTACAATGCCCTCCTACTCACCAAGCCCTTTGACTTGGAAGGTGGTGTTCATGAATTGCCACAGCTGAAGATCTCTTCACCAGGTGGTAAATCTTCTGATGATGGCTTTCCCTGTTGTATTAGTTTGGTTCTGTGATGATAGGCAATGTCTGAATCCATATCCCAAGGGCTGTCTAGTATAAGAATAGTATATTTACTACTTAAGATTAAGTAAATTTACTTTCTAACATTAAGGGTGGAGAATCAAGCTTATTAAAGCACAAATCAAGACTTTTTGTTGTTCAGGTAAAACATATTAAACATTCAGGAATGGAATGCATAGTAAGTTCAAGTACACTCAGAAAATAATATTCATAGGTGTATTTATGCCATTTTAAACCATTTACACAAATGCACACTACTCCTATTGTAATTTTTCAACATTCAAATGATCTTCAAAAAATACTAAGGAAATAATTCTTTGTCATTCCAGGAAATTTTGGAAGTCAGTTAAACTATCTTTAGCAATCTAGATTGATTTGATAACCTTTGGTCTTATTATTTGGACAATTTTTTTAAAAATCTAGGAAAAGTGTTCACTAAGGCCCTATAGACAAACAATCTCATGGTGTTTCTTGCATGCTATCCACCCTTGTCTTTTATAGATGTGAGAATGAAAAGGGTTATTTCCAGAGTCAATAAATGAATTGTTGGCTTGACCTAATTATAGTTCCAATAGTAATCTGCTTACTTCAAATATCTGTGATTTCATTGTTACGGGAATTCTCTTTAAAGTATCTTTATACTTTAGGAGACAGACTTTAGGAACTGTTATAGAAAAAAAATCATTACCTGGTGGTTAACCCTCTTATAATGAGCTATATGTCCTGATGTACAGGAGTTATTGGCACCTAGAGTAATTTTGAGAGTTAATCATTAAAGTCCAAACATCTGTGCAAATAAATGAGTGGTACAGCTGCATCCCTGTAGTAACTAGGCTAATCCTTAGTCTATAGACAAGGCTTTCCATGGCCTTCTCAAAGCCTTTCTAGTTTGGTGGCCACCTGTGAAAGCTTATTCCCAAATTACATAATATTCCAGAGACTAAGGCCATCTTCTTACCATAATGAGATAGATGACAGAGAAATAAAGAATTTATTAAGCACTTACTATGTGCCAGGCACAATGGAAAGTTATTTAGTTATAGAATCATGTAACTTAAATTAAATGTTATGTATTGTGTGGTAAATGGTAATAAAAGGCAAACATACTTTATCTTAACTTTGAAAATATCAGAATGCTATCTAGTAGGATGACTAACATTGCTTTGGCATTCTTTTTTAAAAATCCTTCAAACATAACAGAATAGAATCAATTGAACTCATTTCACAGTCTCATGAAGCCTTAGGATTTGGTCCTGTCAGTCTATGAATAAACAATTTTTAAAAATAGCCAAGCATGTATTAAGTGTATATTATGTGCCAGGCACTCCACTAAGCACTGGGAATGCAAAAAGAAAAGGGGGTAAAAGTCAGTCCCTAGCCTCAAGGACCTTACAATCTAATGGTGGAGACAATATGCAAATAACTGTACAAACATGCTATATATCTGACAAACAGGAAATAATTAATAGAGGGAAGGCATTAGAACTAAGAGGTGTTAGGAACAACATCTCATAGAAGGTGGCTTTTTAACTAAATCTTGAAGGAACTCAGGAAAGCTAAGAGATAAAGATGAGGAGGAAGATCATCACATACATGGGGAGATGGCCAGTGAAAATGTCTAGGGTCAGAAGATGCTTATGGAACAGTAAGGAGACCTATGTTACTGGATTATAGAGTTCATGGTGTGGTGTAAGATGTAAGAAGACTAGAAAGGTATGGGAGGAAGGCAGATTATAAAGGGCTTTGAATACTAAACATAAGATTTCATATTTGATCTATGGGTGTTAGAAAACCACTGAAATTTACTGAGTAGAGAGTTGACTTGGTCAGATCTGATCATTTAATAGTAATAGGAAAATTTGGAAATTGGGGGAGGACTTTGGGGGAAATAATTATTTCAGTTTTAGGCATATTGAGTTTAGGGTGTCTACAGGACTTCCAATTTGATAACTGGACATGGGATACTGGAGCTCAGCTGAGAGGTTAGGGCTGGATTTGAGAATCACTAGCATAGAGACAATAATAGAATCCATAAGTGCTGATGAGATCACACAGTAAAGTAGTATGGAAGGGTAAGAGATGAAGGCCCAGGACAGAGCCCCAAATAATTTTTTAATTAATTAATTTAATTTTAGTTATCAACATTCACTTCCATAAGATTTTGAGTTTTAAATTTTCTCCCCTTCTTTCCCCTCCACCCTCCCTAAGATGGTGTGCAATCTGATATAGGATCTACATATATATTCATATTAAACATTTTCACATTAGTCATGTTGTAAAGAGGAATTAGAACCAATGGAAGGAACTGCGAGAAAGAAGAAACAAAACAAACAACAAAAAGAGAGAGCAAATAGTGTGTTTTGATATGCATTCAGACTCCATAGCTCTTTCTCTTGATGTGGATCACATTTTCCATCATGAGTCTTTTGGAGTTGTCTTAGATCCTTGCATTGCTGAGAAGAGCTAAGTCAAAGTTAGTCATCACACAATTGCGGCTGTTACTTTGTACAATATTCTCCTGGTTCTGCTCACTTCAATCAGCGTCAGTTCTTACAAACAAATCTTTCCAGGTTTTTTCTGAAGTCCACCTATTCCACTGATCTACCACTATATTTCTTAGTCAGTATCAAGTAGTTTTAATGATTGCTGTTTTATAATACAATTTAAGATTTGGACCCAAATAGTTTTTAAATGCATAAAATAAAACACATGGGATTACAAAGGAAATCAATTATATTAAAATATAGTTATCAACATATTGAGGAAATAATATGACAAACTCCAAGTTAAGAACCCTGGCAATAGAGTATATTTGCCATGTATGGGATGTAGTGTGTGGTATCTTCTGGTATCTAATCTGAATCCTGGTCATTCTTGAAGATCACCCCTTGGCTCAGTGTCACAAGAAATTCCCTCTATAAGATACCACAGAGTATTTCACTGCCCATGAAATCAAACCCAATCAAAATAGTTGATTTTATTTCTTCTGCAACCTTCTCTATAGCAATGGGCAATGCCACCGTCTGACACTCCTTTTAAAGAGAGTACTCCCAGGGTCATTTTCTGGTTCTCTCTATCTCAAAGGGTCATTTTGCCCTCAAGAGCATTTTCTGAATCCCTCCAATTTCAGTTCAACTTCTAAAGCTGTTGCCTCAGTCCACTGACATCTCTCATCACCATCATTTAGAGCCTCATTGTATGATTGATTTCTTGCATCTAGCACTACCTCACTCTCTTTCTTCACTATACCAATGCAGAAGTTGTTTGATCTGCCCATTGGGTTGTCCATGCCATCCTTCCCTAAGCTTTTCTCTTACTGTTTCACACCTAGAAGATCTCCACAATGGTCCACTACCATGGCTGCTTGCCTCATTTGCTTACTATACATAGATTGTCCCTTTTCTTCAAGAATATTCTTCTCCACGATCATCTGATCTCTTTCAAATGGCCAAAGGAAGTTCAATGTGAAGGCAGATAAAAATGTCCAATTTTGGGAAATTCTGGAATTCAACTTTCATTTGGGAAATTAAGGAAGAAGTTCTATTAACCTGTGCAAAGAATAAATCATCATGGTACTGTTGAATAAAATTATTGTGAAGTTTCTCTCAGAGCATCAGGACCTTTTAAATATGCATTCCTTTCACATACTTTGAGGGTTATATGATATAACTGTGCTTGAGGAATAATTCTAGAACATTGCTGAATATTAATGAATCTAATAATATATCTTCTAGAAGTGAATCTTAGAATTCTACCTGTCAATAATGTCATCTCATCTTTCAAACACTATTGTTATTGTCATTATTATTTTTGTTATTATCATTTTAAAGGTTGGGGAGAAATAAGTGAACCTCCTTGGGTTCTCTGCTGACAAAATGTGTAAATGTATATATAAAATTAGTGTCAATTATTTCTTATGAATTTAAAAAAAATTAAAATGTATTTATAATCTACCTCTCCCATTGCCCCTGCTATAGAACATCATCATCATCGTCAATAACACAAATAAAAACTAAAACTCCCATTGTAAACACATATAGTTCAGCAAAGCAAATTCCCAAGTTAGTTGTGTCCTCAAATGTGCTTTTAAGTTCATCAACCTATCTGGCAGGAAATAAAGTAAATGTTACATATTTTAATGTCTGGACTCGTGATTTGTCAGTGCATTGATTGGGGTTCAAATGAACTGTGGTAGCACAGCATAGAGATAGCTTTTAACAAAACCTATTGCTACTCCCAAGAGGAGGAAGAGAATAGCTACCAGAGGATGAAATTTCAGTTTTCATCCTTCATGTCTACAGTGGGCAGCACACAGTGTGGGGCAAGGAAGAGAGGAGAGTGATCCATGTTCTACTCAAAGGCCCAGAGTCCCATAGGCCTCAAACTTATGCAACGTTTTAGACCAAGTCAGCATGAAATCGATAAGAGACATGCCCTGTTATCTATAGGACCAGAGAAGTAAGGATAATTTCTAAATTGCCTAATATGGGATTAGGAATGATGGGCAGCTAGGTGGATAGAGTGCTTGGCCTGGATTCAGGAAGATCCATCTTTCTGAATTCAAATCCTGCTTCAGGCACTAGCTGTGTGACCCTAGGTGAGCCACTTAACCCTATTTGCCTTAGTTTCTTTATTCATAAAATGAGCTGGAGGAGGAAATGGCAAACTACTCCAGTATCTTAGTCAAGAAAACTCCAAATGGGGCCAGGAAGAGTCAAACACAACTGAAAAAATTACCGAACAATTATAATGATGAGCAAAGACATAGGAAATTTAAGTCTATGCTAATCGAACAGGAGGCTGGGAGAGGGTAATGACCACTCTCTTGGTTATTAGTCTTAGCATACAAACATCTTGAGAAACTGGGACAGTGCCAGTCAAAACACTTTTCATTGGTTCACAGTTTTTCTTCACAGTGTTGTCATTATGTAAATTAATCTTCTAGTTCTGGATATTGTGCTCTGCAACATTTCATAGAGGTCTTCTAAGTTTCCTCTGAAATCACTTATTTCATGATTTCTTATGTAACAATGATATTCCATTATATTCATATGCCATTCCCTATTCGGACACTCCATTAATTTCTAATTTATAGCTGAAAAGAGCAGATGTAAATGTTTTTGTTTATATAGATCCTTTTCTTCTGTCTTTGATCTCTTTAGAGGATAGGCCTAGTAATGGCACAGCTGCTTCAAAGGGTATACACATTTAGTAACTTCTGGGGCAAAGTTCTAAATTGCTTTCCAGAATGCCTGGACCAATTCTCATCTCCATGAATAGTCCATTTGCATGCCTGTTTTCCCACAACCCCTCCAACATATGTTATTTTCCTCTTTTTTTCCTCTTTTTCCAGAGTCAATTATTCTTATAGCAACCATTGTAGATGATAAGTGAAACAGTAGTAAACATAATGGGACAAATACATTTGCCTTAGGAAAATTTTTGTCACTTGAAGGAAGACAGCTTGCACAATTTATTTCATACCTATTTTTACAACAAGATTCAGGAACTAGCCTGTCCTATTGGAAGCCTATCACTAGAATAATGGATTTTTTTCTCCAAAGCTAGGCTCCCTCATCAATAAAAACACAAACCAACCAAAAAACAAACAATCAAAGTAGAACGTACAAAGGCAGCTTCAAATGCAGTTGGGGAAAGGAGGGTATTTTAGAGGCAATTCTCCCCTGTGTCTTAGCTCCATCTGTTAGGCAAAAGTTAAGCTCTGTAGCTTCATATTCCCTAGCTATAAAGGAGTAACCAAGTGCAAACTTCACCATAGGATTCTGTCCAATTAGCTATAATTGAATATGTCTTAGCCTCATTGACTTATACCAAGTTGGCCAACCCGTTATTTGGAAAAATTAATTCTGTGTGCTCAAAAACTTATCCTGAGCTTTGACATGAATCTCAAAAGTGCTGCTTCCAAAAAAAAAAAAAGATCATGTACTTCTTTAGATTGAGCAATCAACTGTATTTATCTGTACCAGGAAGTCAGCAGATTTATAATGAGTGATATCAAATGCAGAAGAAAATTTTGCTCTAAAAACCATGTGCTAGATTATTGGGATGCCTTCTATTAAGTACTATTCTGTACAGTTCTGTTATGAACAAACTGACCTCCTCATGAGATAGTTTACATCTGTGTTTATGTAGAATAATAGACTGCTGGTGACTTTCAAAGCTCATTTGAGCAAAAAAAATTGTTAATTGAAAAATCAGATACTTTTTTTGGGTTAATGTTGGCTTCAGAGTCTGAGTTTGTCAATTCTTTTTCTATATATCCTGCATATAGCTTCTTTTGTATATATGTGTTTGCATGTTTTCTCCCCCATTATATTGTAAGCTCCTTGAGGCAAAGACTAGCTCTTTTGAAACCCCAGTGCTTAGCCTACTACCTGGCACATAGTAGGCACTTAATAAATGTTTGTCAAATTTGATTGAATTTATATCTTGCTGTGGTGTAATGGAAAGAGAATTTACCTGGTTGTCTGGAGATCAGAGTTCTGGTTCTTTCAATAACTTGCTGCATGATCTTGGACAAGTCACTTTACCTCTCTCAACCTCAGTTTCCTTCTCTGTAAAGTAGAGTGGTTAAACTAACTGGTCTCCAAGGTTTTTTCTAACTCTAGAATTCTTTGATTCTTGATGTCAAGTTGATTTTTTTCTTTGATATTACCTTGAAGCACCCTCCACAGACACTTAGAGAAAAAAAGAAAAAAAAAGCCTTTCGCAATTTCTTGTATTTAGAACTAGAATATAATCTAGTTCAGCCATCTCATTATACAGAAGGATAAATTGAGGCCTAAAGAGGGAAAGTGACTTCTCAAACTCACACAGCAATCAACCTGTTCTATTTGAAGCTTATCACTAGAATAATGAAATTTTTCCCAGAGCTAGGCTCCCTCCATTAATAAAAAACAAACCAACTAAAAACAAACAAACAAACAATCAAAGCAGAATGTACAAAGGCAACCCTCAAATGCAGCTGGGGAAAGGAAGGTGTTTTAGAGGTAAAATCGGATGCCAAACCTTGTTTTTGAACTCCAAATCAAGTACTCTCGGACCAAGTGATGCTTCCTTAAAAGCAGCTCCTCTCTTAGAGAATGCAATCTTCTTTCATTCTTATTTAAAGATTCAGTTCTTGTTTTCCTGCCTTCTGGGCTGAGATTGACCTGTGGTGTTTGTTAGCAGGTGGGGACGGCCACTGCTTTAGTTAGGACTAGGTCTTATAGGAGAAGCGCATTCCTTTACTCACCTTTATTCATATAGAGGCATAAGATAAGAAGCAGCTGAGAAGGGAGGCTCTGGAATCTTGGCAGCTGAGCTAATGAGGAACTTTTTTCCCATGATCTAGAGCCCAGGTCCCAAAAGCATAAAACAAATTATTAAGCAACCTGACATAACATGCAAACTATTTTAAAAACAATTGCAAAATATCATCATTTAGATAACTAAAATCACAAAACACCACTATTTAGACAATTTTTAAGATCACAAAACATCATTTAATTCTGTTGCTTTTTATTTTACAAAATTTCTCACCCCACTTTACAGTTAATCTAGTGCAGTTGGGTTGTTATCCATGGATAATCCATCTATGGCCCATTGATGAATTTTCTAAAGTTCTCCTGTCTCTTGGAAAGTCCTGGTTCCTCAGAAAGTGACTTCCAGTGCACTAGGCTTTGGGAGATTAATTTCTGCAGGAATGGACAAGTTTTCAGTTTATAGGTTTTTGTGAGATAAAAATTTGAAGAGCATTATTTTTTCCTTCCTGGGAGAGACTAAGGCTCTTGTGAGAAACAGTGGTACAAGAAGACACTCCTAGACCAAAAGAATTAGTGAGAGATGCTGAGCCCATGTGATTTGAAAGGAGTCAGGTGAATGAGAGTGAGGAGGTAGAATGGAGGCTGTATTTGGAGAGCTAGACACTAGAGTGCTGAGTGTCACCTTGGCTATACCCTCTCCCTTGGGATGTCCAGATACTGAAGTGACCATAACTAGAAGGAACTGAGAAAAATGGTCAAGTACGTTAACTCTCTTCCTCTCTCTCCCTCCATCTAAACTTTTACTGCATACTTTCTCAAAGAGCTTATATTCTAATGGGAGAAGATATAACTTTTTAACTATTTCACTATTTTTTAACTATTTTAAAGAAAAGTGAAAGCAGGGAAGGAGGATTACAGGGCATAGTAGAGAAATAGAGAAGTGCAACCCGGTGAAAAATGAAGACATGGATGACCAGGGATTCCTCCTTAAAATGGAAGTTCTGGAAGGAGCTATTAATCAGAGGGAAATACTGCAGGGGCAGAGAGTATTTCCAAGGTATGAATTCCAGGGCTCTAATTATCTAGGAAGAATAAGTTTCTGGGACAGCCAAGAAAGAATAAGAAGGTTTCCTTTCTCTTCATCTAGAGCCAACCCAATTAGATATCACAAAAGTTACACCAGTAAAACTATTTACCTAAGTCACGTATATATGTTTCTCCATTTTTTGTCTTTTAAAGTGAAACAAAGCAAACAAAATAAAACAGCTAATGTAAGTCTGTTAATATCTGTCTCTATCTGCATTTCCCCACCCCATCCCCTTCATAATGTAAGGTCTTATAGGGAAAGCATATTATCTTTCTCAGTTTAATTGTGTACAGCAGGGAACACCACACCGTGGACATGAATGAACTTTGTTTATTAGTGGTGTCTGGGTGGCGATGACCATCAAGAATATATTATCTTGACTAAAACTGAAATTGAGAGTTCCATTTTCTTCCATTGTCTATATAGAAGCAGTATGATATTCAACACTAAACATTTTAGAAAGGAGACTCTGATTAGGGAATATTGATTTATAGGGATGTGGAAAAGAGGCTGGGATGACAAGAAGATGAAAGAGAAGGTAGAGCAGAGAGGGTAATGCATATCTTTTGATTGAATATTTGGATAATTGAGTTAATTTTCCAATTCTCTTGTAAACTGTCTCTTATTTTTACATACCAATGGATCTGTGATCTTATCATTATGGGAAATCTAATGAATAGTACAGTGAAAAGAACATTGGTACTAGAGTCAGAAGGCCTAGGTTCAAATCCTAGTTCTAATACTTCCTGTGTGATCTTGGACACATCACTTAATCAGTGATTTGCTCATAAATGTTTAACAATTGACTTTCTGAAAATAAAAAGGGCACATGATCCTCTTTTATTTTTAATCTAAGTTATTACAATTTTCTCTATCACTTTCTATACAATCAACAAAGCAATAAATTAAGCCCTGATTTATAGCATATGCCAATCTCCATGATGTAAATGTTCACACTGAAAATTTAACAGTTGGCCCTCTGGCTCCAGCACACTCCTGCATCTAACCTTCCTGGGCCTTACTTTCCTTATCTATTTTTTTAAATGATCTTTATATTCCATTCTAACTCTAATTTATGATTTTTCCAACAATGAGCATGACACCCATCTGTGTCTGATTTTCCTTTGGAACTCTTGTCCATGGCCTCATATAAATTTTTCATGGAGAGTCCAACCAGCATGCTTTGAAACTTCCTTGTATTTTTTTTCTGATGTTGAGTTGAAACATTTTATGAAAAATAAAAGACTCCCTTAATTTTTTTTTGGAATATTTCCCCAATTACACATAAAAACATTTTTTAAGATTCATTTTTAAAACTTTTGAGTCCAAATTCCTCCCTTCCTGCCTTCCCTTCCACTTCCCTGAGATGGTAAGCAATTTGATATAGGTTGTACATGTGCAATCATGCAAAACATATTTCCATATTAATCATGTTGTGAAAGAAAACTGGTAAAAATGAAAAAAAAGAAAGTGAAAAATAATATGCTTTGATCTGCTTTCAGAGTCCATCAGTTACTTCTTTGGAGGTGGATAGCATTTTTCATCATCAGTCCTTTGGAATTAACTTGATCATTATATTACTGAGATCATTCATAGTTGATCATCATACAATATTGCTATTATTGTGTACAATATTCTCCTCATTCTACTCTCTCTGCTTCAATTGTGTTTCTTATAAATAACATATTGTAGGATTCTGGTTTTTAATACATTCTGCTATCCCATATTTATTTATTTATCTATTCATCCCATTCACATTCACAGGTATGGTCCCTGTGTATTTCCCACTATGCTATCCCCCCACCCCAACCCACTCATCTTTCTCTCCTTTCATTCTGTCCCGCCTCACAACTGTTTTGCTTCTGACCACCATCTTCTTCAGTCTGCCCTCTCTTTGTCAGTCCTCTCCCTTCTCTTATCCCCTCCTCTCCTACTTCCCTACAGAATAAGACAGATTTCTATACCCAAATGAGTATATATGCTATTCCTTCTTTGAGCCAGTTTTTATGAGAGTAAGGTTCAAGCATTCCCACCCCCCACACACCCCAACCCATCTTTCCTTAGCTCTTTTCTGCATCTTCATGTGAGACAATTTATTCCACTCTATCTCTCTTTCATCTTCTTCCAGTGCAATATTTTTTTCTCATTCATTAAATTGGTTTGTTTCTGCATATCATCCCATCATAGTCAACTAATACCCATGCCCTATATCTATGTATATTTCTTCTAACTGCCCTATTAATGATAAAGTTCTTAAGAGTTATAAGTATTATCTTCCCATGTGAGAAGGCAAACAGTTTAAGCTTATTGAATCCCTTATGTTTTCTCTTCCCTTTTTACCTTTTTATGCTTCTCTTTGGTCTTGTATTTGAAAGTAAAATTTTCTGTTTAGCTCTGTTCTTTTCATCAGAAATGCTTGAATTCCTTTATTTCACTGAATATCCATTTGTCCCCTGAAGGATTATACTCAGTTTCACTGGGTATATTATTCTTGGTTGTAATTCTAGCTCCTTTGCCTTTTGAAATATCATATTCCAAGCCCTCTGATCCTTTAATGTAGAAGCTGCTAAGTCCTGGGTAATCCTGACTGTGGCTCCATGATATTTGAATTGTTTCTTTCTGGCTGCTTATAATATTTTCTCCTTGACCTGGGAGCTCTGGAATTTGACTATAATATTCCTGCAAGTTTTCATTTTGGGATCACGTTCAGGAGGTGATTGGTGGTTTCTTTCAATTTCTATTTAACCCTCTGGCTCTAGGATGTTGGGGTAGTTTTCCTTGATAATTTCTTGAAATATGATGTCCAGGCTCTCTTTTTTTATCGTGGTTTTCAGGTAGTCTAATAATTCTTAAATATCTCTCCTGGATCTATTTTCTAAATCAATTTCTTTTTAATAAGATATTTCATGTTTTCTTATTTTTTTTTCATTCTTTTGACTTTGTTTTATTGTTTCTTGATGTCTCATGGAGTCATTGGCTTCCACTTGCCTAATTCTAATGTTTGAGGATATTTTTTTCGGTGGGCTTTTACACCTCCTTTTCCCTTTGGTCAATTCTTCTTTTTATGAAGTTTATTTCTTCAGTGAATTTTTTTACCTTCTTTTCCATTTAACCAATTCTTTTTTTTAAGGAGTTGTTTTTCTTCAGCATTTTTTTTTTTTACATTTTCCACCATTTTTATACTTCCTTCACCAAGCTGTTGGCTCCTTTTTTCATGATTCACTTGCATCACTCTCATTTCTTTTCCCAATTTTTCTTCTACCTCTCTTATTTGATTTTTAAAAACCTTTTGAGCTCTTATAGGAGTTCTTTTTTGGGCCTGAGACTAATTCACAATTTTCTTTGAGGCCTCACATGTAGGCATTTTCACATTGATGTAAACTCTTCTGAGTTTGTGTTATAATCTTCCATGTCACCATAGTAACTTTCTATGGTCAAGTTCTTTTTTGTTTGTTTGTTTTTTGCTTATTTCCCCAGAATATTTCATAAAGGAGGGGGACACTGTCCCATGCTTCTTGCACCATGGGCTTGGGGCCTCACTGCTTGCCTGAGCCAGTTGCTGCTGGCCTGTTCTGAGGTTTGAGACTTTGCTGCTGGCTTGCTGGGACATGGACTGCTGCTGACTTGCTCTGACTCCCTCTTACTGCACTCCCCCTTTACCTCAGTGAGACAGACCTTTCTTGCCAATGTTCCAAGTTATCTTGGGCTGGAAAATTATTTTGACCTGTCTTTTTGTTGGTTCTGCTGCTCCACAATTCATTTTGAGACATTTTAATGTTGTTTAGGGGTAAATTTGGGAGTTCCACTAAGAGGGTAAGCAACTTGCCCATGGTCACATAGCCAATATTTGCCAGAGGTGAGTCTTGAATTTGGATCTTGTTGGCTCTAAGGCCAGATTTTTATCCACTACACAACATAGACTTTTTTTTTCTTAGTATAACATACAAAAATACAAGGTTCATTTGTGATCATTTTATGCTTACCTTTCAAAAATAAAACCATTTCTGATGAATTGGGTTTTCTTCTCTTTGAATGATTGTAAAAGGTTGTGAGAAATAACTTTTCTGAGGTCTCCTGCCTGTACATAACAAGAATTTTTCATTGCCATATTTTATGTCATACTTAATGGGAATGATTGTAACTTAAACCTTTGTAATGAAAAGACTATGCAGCAAGGTACAGAACTTAATTTTCTGAAAAAGAATTCTGAATCTTTCTTTGTTCTATTTTGTCTGTTAACAGGTAGTATTGTAATGCTTCAGGGTTCTTATCATCTCACCAGTGACTGCTAGGGATGTGAGGTACCTTCGAAGGTAATGTCACAAGATGATTCATGGGGAATGACATAAAGTCAAAAAGCTCTTTCAGCTTGTAGCCTTCTGGCTAAGGCAGAGGACTGGCTATACATTTTGAATGCCAGTGTTTCCACAGGCTATCTCAGTGAGACTATGGGTTACATGTGCCTGATAGAACTTTTACTATTAGTTATGCATTTGAGACCTCATCACTTTTTGATGAAATCCTCACAAGTTAAGCTTAATTTTTACCAAGAAAACTGCTTTTATCTTGCTCAGGAGGGCATGACTAAGTATTAATGCATTTAGTGTCATTTCCAATATTTATCCTGGTTGTCCTCTCCCTCTGTTTCTTACTATGTAGAACCCAGTCATTTAAAAGTAAATACTATAACATGAAATGTGTTTATAAATGCTGCCATAGGAGGGGAAGCCTTCATGCAGTCTCTTGAGGGACACTGTGAGACCAAATCATTTCTGCATTTTCACCATTCCCTCACAGAGCGTCTCCCCTCTGTGTGATCTGTTTCTTGAGCCTGGTGGTGGCTCACAGTCTAAATCAGCAACTTCCTTAAAAAGTTTATAGCATCTAAAGGTAAAAGGGCTCTTAGAGGGCATTCTTTAATTTTACATATGAAGAAATTGAGACCCAGAGAGTGAGGGAGACAGAATATTATGGTGGAAAGATCATTTCATCTAGGGACAGAGTACTTGGGTTCAAATCCTGATTCGACTTCTAACTGCTTGTTACTTCACTTATCTGGACCTTAGCTCCTTACTTGCAAAATAAAAGGGATTGACAGGATACCTTTTGATTTTCTTTCCAACTCTAATCCTAAAATTTCTGTGAGGGGAATGCGCAATCAGTCTGCCACTATCAGAACATCACTTGGAAACAATCTTTATCCTTTTAGAAATGCTCTGTTTTCTCACTGTGTCCCTCAAGAGGCTACATGTAAGCCTCCTTTCCTCTGGTGGCTTTTATAAATACATTTCATATTACAGGATTGTTTTTAATTGACTTGATTCTGCATACTAAAAGAAAATGGTAATGGATAAGCAGGTCAGATTTTGGAAATGACATTGCATGTATTAATATTTAGTCATCTCAGTCACCTGTCTGAGAAGGATAAAGGCATTGTTTTCTAGATAATGAGTAAGCCTAACTTGTGAAGATTTCAATGTGGAAATCAAAATCTATAATCCTATGAACTGCATTGCTGGTAAGTATCAGAAGCATATTTTGAACCAAGATCTTCCTTACTCTGAGTCCAACATTTATCCCTATTCCATGTCTGAGATAAATCCTACTTTCTGGTAGTAGAAAATGATCAGCATAGAATGAGGATTTTTTTCAGTAAACTTTTAAAAAATCTAAGTTTGCATTATATATATGGTATGTGTATTGAGTAAATATTTTGTTATATTTTGGGTCAAATAATTTTCCATATGAGTACATTTTCAATTTTAACATGCATGTCAATGAGAAAATTATTCCTAGAAAATTATTCAGGATTAGATATTTTATTAAAATTGTGCTATTTAATATGGACTAAAAGTCTACATTTGGGCTGATAAACCTTTCATCCCACCTAAGGGCATAAGGAAAATATTAAATGTCATAATTAGTCGGTCCTATGTGATAATGAATTGTTTCCAACACACATTGAAAATATCAGAGATTTTCCTTCGAATCATCTTTAAGAATTTTTAACCAGCAAAGAGTTTGACTAAACATTTCTTAAATGAAATTTGAAATGAAATTTAAAAAAAATTACAGGTCAACATCCATATGAAAGAATAATACAAATCATTAATAATAAGAGAGATGGAAATCAAAAAATCCTTGGTGTTGTCACACCTAGACAATTGGCAAAGATGACAAAAGATGGGAAGCATCAATATTGGGAGTGTTGTGGAAAGACAAGAACACTAACATAACACTAACAACACCAACATGGTGGATCTATTATTCTGGAAAATATTCTGGAATACTATTCTGGAAATTAACTTGGAATTAAACAAATAAAATAGCTAAAATGCCCGTATCTTCTGATTTAGAGATTCCAATGAAAGAAATAAAAATTAAGGAGGTCATTGACAAAAAGAAAGGTCTCATATATATGAAAGTATTTATAGAAGTGTTTTTTATTGTAGCAAAGAACTGGAAACTGAAGAATGGCTAAACAAATTGTGATAAATGGATATAATGGTTTATTACCATGCTGTGAGATTGATGAACATATTGGATACCAAGAAACATGGAAATTCTTACAAGAAGTGATACAAAATGAAGTAAGCAGAGGCAGGAAAACAATATCCAATGGTGACAAAGATGTAAATGGAAAGAATAGCTACACAAAACAGCTGATAATGAAGTTATTTTCTAAGATATATATATATATACACACACACACATCTATATTACACACATATGTATATATACATGTATATGTACATATATACGCATATATATATATATATATGGCATCATATTATAAAGAATGATCTTGGCCCTAAAGAAGAGATATAAGAAGATACCTCACAGTGTCTCTTTATAAACATAAGGAAAGATGAATTCTGCAAGTGTGAAGCATGCCATATAATGTCAGGTTTTTAAAACATTTATAAGTTTTACTGAATATTTTTCTTTTGTTTCTCTTTTTCTTGTTTTAAATAATTCTTTATTATATAATGATGACTCACTAGGAGGTAGCGAGGGAAATGTAAAATAGCAAAATAAAATAACATCAAAAATCTCAAATTTCAAAATATTAATATAAAATATTAATGATTTGTTTTTAAAAAGAAGCTAGGGTCATTTGCTTATAATAATGAGAAACTGAGTTTTGAAATTAGTGTTTCTTTTTTTCACATATATTCCTTTGTATAAAATAGATCAACTCTACTTTTAAAGATGTCTTTGGAAACAAATAAGATGATAAAGTTTATAGATTTTTGTGATAAACAACTGCATGGCTTTCTTCAGTAATTAGTAATCTATTCTAGAGTATATAAATGAATAACATAAAAATGAATGATATGTTTATTTTATAAAATTTATGAGGTTTGCCTTAGCTTGAAAAATTAATTTACTAGTTATGAATTTAATCAAATCACACAATACTTTGGAAGAAGAATCAAAATTTTAGAGCTTGAAAGAAAATCATAGGTGATTTAATATTTTTTAAAAATATTATTTATTTATTTTTAGCATTCTTTTCTTTTAAAATTTGAGTTCCAGATTCTTTCCTTCTCTCCAATCTCCTCTCACTGAGAAAGTAAGCAATATGATATCAATTATATATGTTAAATTTTTCAAAACATATTTCCATATTTGCCATATCACAAAAAAGCAAAAAAAAAAAAGAAAGAAAAAGAGAAAATTATATTTCAATTTGTACTCAGAGTTCATCAGTTCTCTCTCTGGAGGTGGATAATATTTTTTCATCATAAGTCTTTTGGAATTATCTTGAATGATTGTATTGATCAAAGTAGCCAAATCTTTTACAGTTGATCATCATTACAACATTGCTGCTACTGTGCACAATGATTTCACTGGAGGTTTTTTCTAACCTCACTTTCCATCAGTTTATAGGGGTCTTGCCATTGTTTTCCTTCGGAAACTATGCCCCCCTTTCACATTTCTCATAACACAATAGTACTCCATCAAAATCACGTGTCAAAACTTGTTCAACCATTCCCCAATTGATGGGCATCCCCCCAATTTCCAATTCCTCGCCACCCCAAAAAGAGCTGCTATAAATACTTTTGTACATGCAGGTTCTTTTCCCTTTTTTGTGATCTCTTTGGGATATAGACCTAGTAGTGGTATTGCTGGATCAAAGGGTATGCACAGTTTGATTGCTTTTTCAGCATAGTTCCAAATTGTTCTCCATAATGGTTGGATCAATTTTTAACTTCACCAACAGTACATTAATGCCCCTTTTCCCATATCCTCTCCAATATTTATCATTTTTTTCTTTTCGGTCATATTAACAAATCTGATAAGTGTAAGGTGGTACCTCAGAATTGTTTTAATTTACATTTCTCTAATCAATGGTGATTTAGAGCTTTTTTTATATGTCTGTAGATACATTTGATTTTTCTTCTGAAAACTGTTCATATCCTTTGACCATTTGTCAATTGGGGAATGGCTCTTATTTTTATACATTTGACTCAGTTCCCTAATATTTGAGAAATTAGGACTTTATCAGAGAAACTTACTGTAAAACATTTTTTATTACTTCATTGTGATACCTTTTATCAAAATATAGTTTCCTTGATTATCTCTTTTAATTAGGTCTATTTTTGCTTTTGCTTTGTCTGTGATCATTATTGCTACCCCTGCTTTTTTTTTTTAACTTCAGCTGAAACATAATAGATTCCGCTCCAGCCCTTTATTTTAACTGTGTGTTTGTGTTTGTGTGTGTGTGTGTGTGTATGTGTGTGTGTATGTGTGTTCAAGCATGTCTGTTATACACATCATATTGTTAGATTCTGGTTTTTAATTCATTCTTCTCTCTGCTTCTGTTTTATGAATTAGCACATCCCATTCACATTCACAGTTATGATTACTAACAATGTATTTTCCTTTATCCTATATTCTTTTGTTTATTCTTCTCTTTCTCTTTTTATTGTTTTTTTTTTGTTTTGCTTCTAACCACTACTTCCCTTAATCTTTCCTCCCTTTGAGCATTCCCACTACCCCCAATTTTCTTAGTCCCCTTTTCCTTCTATTTCTTTATTGGGTAAGATAGATTTCTATACTCAGTGGAGGCTGAGAGCTTCCAAATCTGCTGCTGCTTTTTTCTTTTGCTGCTGCTGCTTCTACTGCTGTTTTGGATGCTTCCAAGGCCAAGTTCTGGTGCTCCTGCCACACTCTGGGTCCTCAATCATCTGATGTCACCAACCTCTCCTGTGGAACTCTTTGTCTTAGGCGGGAAAAATGTCTCCCTCTGACCTTTTATTGTCTCTGCTGCTTCAAAATTTGATTTGAGGCATTATTTTAAAGTTGTTTGGAGGGGAATGTTGGGAGAATTCAGCTAGGCCCCACCCCATTCTCTGGCATCTTGGCTTCATGGACTGGCCATTTGATCTTACCACCTAATATTTGCAGGTGGAAATAGAGGCCCAGAAAGTTAAGTGACCTAACCAAAATCATATAACTAATTAGAGGATAAGGACTACAAACCAAATCTATTTAGAATATAGAATGGTGTAGCGGCAAGTTTATTGGATTTCTAATAAGTAAACAGGTTTGAACCTGGGTCCAGCCCCCTCAGCTATTACATAGTGCTTGAAAACTCATGTAAGCTATAGGAGCTTCATTTTCCTCATCTATAAAATGGAGATATAATACTTTGATTATCTATATCACAAAGTTGTATTGTAGAGCAAGTAAGATAATCTATGTCAAATGCTTTGTACCTAATGTATATCAGTTATTATTATGAAAGCTTTCTACCACACCATATTGCTTCCCTAAAAGCAGCAAACTTGGTGCCAAGGATCAGTTTATTTACCAAGATTCATGACAGATCCAAGTCTAATAGGACTGTGTAAAACATAACAAAATAGAATTCTTTATGAAATCCTTAAAAAGCTTGTGCTAACTTATTTTAGTGTTATCAAGGGTATTTAAAGTTGGATTTTGTGAATATTTATTTTGAACTAGAAAGTAAATGGAGAAGCAATTATTTTTGAAAATATCATTCCCTATTGGTATATATTTTATAGATGCCATATACTATACTGCATACAACATGGTAATTACATCGAATTGAAACAAATTCTAAATACTCTAGGGTTTTTAGCTCTGGAGGACACTAAAGAGTCATTAGAAAGGAAAAAAAAGACCATTAAACTTTACTATTTCAATAGGAAGTAAAAAGCACTTATCTCCCTCATCCCCTTTCCCTTCAGCCTCCAATACTGCAGTTTTATTTTAAGCCTATTATAAGTAGCAAGCAAAAAGCCCTACATTGGCCTTCTAGGGAATTAAAACTAATATTAACTTCTGGTCCTCCCCTACCTTAACCCCAAAACTTTGAGATTTTTTTCTTGTTTTTCCCTTTTGCTCTTTATGCTCTATTAATTTGGAATAAATGCTAAAAAAATTATAAAATGTGATCTGTCTGGCTTTTTCCAGTTCCTTGCCCAGTCCAGTCCCTTGCCCAATTCTTCCCAACCACACATGCATTGGAAAAGTTTGACTATTTGAACTTTTGAGTTCTAGATAAAATGAAAATTTCTGACAATATTAAACTGATGCCATAATACAAACACCTCTAATAGAGTATTAAGTTCCATCGGGTAAGAATTGACACCTTCCAATTGAAAGATTCTATGATTTTAGGGATTTTGAGAATTGGTGAATTGGTAAAGTAAAGACAAAAGTAAAAAGATTATGTTAAGTATATCTTTGAAATTTGAAACTGAAATATATAAAAATTGAATGATCAGTCAACCATCTTTTATTAAGCATATATCTTGTGAATGGAAAGACAGAAGTGAAAGAAATCCTGCTCTCAAGAAGCTAACATTTCAGCCAGGGGAGAGAATATATACATATATTGATATAAATAAAATAGACATGAGATAATTGGGGGGAGTGGAGAAAGCCATTAGCATATAAGGAAATCAGGATGATCTGCCAAGTAGAAGGTGGCAGTTGAGCTGAGTCTTGACAGGAACTATAGATTTTAAGAAGCATAAGGGAGGAGGGAGTATATTCCAGGCATGAGAGATGGTCAATACAGTGGCAGGGAAGTGACAGATGGAGTGTCATGTATGAAGAACAGTTAGAAGGACAATTTGGATGGAAAATGGGGGTATATTAAGAGTAGTAATGCATACTAAGGCTTGAAATGTAGGTAGGTTAGGGTCAGATTGCTAAGGGGTTTAATAGAGGAGTTCATATTTGATTCTAAAGATAATGAGAAACCACCAAAATTTACTGAGTTGGGAAAATAGAGGGGGATACTTGCACTTTAGGAAAACCACCTGACAGCTATGTAGGAGGTAGTCTGGAATAGAGAAGTACTTAAGTCAGAGAGGCCAATTAGGAGGTCACTTCCAGGTAAAAGGAGATGAAAAGTCTGGTGTTAAAGATGTGGTGGAGGTAGAAATGAGAAAAATCTGACAACTGAGTGGATATGTGGAGAAATTGAAAGTGAGAAGTAAAAGATAGCACTGAAGATTCAAATCTGGGGAATGGAAAAGATGGTGTGGCCTTCATCAAACACAGAAACAATGACAATGATGCTAGTTTCATAACAGTTGTCATTGCAGTACCCTTTAAAGTTGATGTGCACTTATTAAATCATATATCCATTGTTTCAAAAAATCGTTGTGTCCACTATGTGCAATGTACTTTAAAGAAAGTGTCCAGGTCAACCATATCCACTCCTTCATTCCTCTCTGGGTTCTATTCTGGTCTCTCTGGATTTCTGTCTTGTCATATTATAGTAACCTTCTCACCCTGATAAATCACTCTGCTCCTGTAGCCTTTTCCTCTGTTTTGTATTTCTTCCAGAGTCTCTATTTAAAAGAGTGCGCTCAGGTCAGCCATATGCAATCTTTCATCCCTCTCCAAGCTCTATTCCTGATTCTCTGGGATTCTTTCTCCACCATACCTAAGCACCCCACCCCCCACTTTTCTACTTCCTTCTATTTGCTGTCTTCCCCCATTAAAATGCATACTCCTCGAGGGAAGACATTGTCTTTATTTTTGTTTGTATTCTCAGTATTTAGCACAGAACCTGACACATAGTGAATCATAACATGCTTTGTGGTTTAACTTTATTATAAATGGTGCAAAGGCCCTGGTTTCCTCTAAGTCCCAACAAAAACCCCATCTTCTCCAGGAAGCCTTCCCCAACCTCTCTTATTTCTAGCGCTTTCCTTCTGTTAATTATTTCCTATTCATCCTGTATGTAGCTTGCTTTGTGTATATATGTTTGCATGTTGTCTTGCCCACTAGATTGTAAGCTATTTGAGGGCAGGGGCTGTCTTTTGCCTCTTTTCATAGCCTTATAACTTAACTTAGTGCCTGGTACATATTAGGCACTTAATAAATATTTCTTGATTGATTGTTAGATTCAAAGGAGATACAAATATAATGATTTCCACTGTCTTCAAATAGCATATAAATAGGAATTAAAACATTGAAATAGGCCATCTGTTGTGAAATCTCTCCCCAACACTATACATTAAATGCCCTAGAGGTCATCCCACATGCATTTTTCCTTTGATCCAGTCACAGAGGAAGAAGTAGTCCTTTTTCTTGACAAGGCCAGCCTTCCATCTGTGATTTTGATCCCATTGCCTCCAAATTCTTCTTACAGATGCTCTTTTGGTCATGCCATCTCTTCTCAGATCTTTTTCTTCCCTTTGGACTTTTTCCCTGATGTCTATAGACATGACAAAGTCTCCTCCATTATGAAAAAAAAAAAACCAACTTTCACTTTTACCCCTGCCATTATCTCCATCGATCATCCTGTGTCTTTCCTTTTGCAGTCAAAATCATTGAAAAAAACTGTACATTCTTTTACTCCATTCCTCACTTCATGGTAATTTGACTTTTGATTGAAATTCTTTTCTCTAAGGTTACCAACAATATTTTAATTAACAAAAAAAAAAAACTTTACTTGGCCCTCATGTTTCTTAAGCTCTCTTCAGTATTTGAATCAATTTATCCTTTCATTCTTAGCCAGATGTGACCCTGTTTTCCCCTGGTTTTCCTCTTATCTGAATTATTGTTTCTCTTTAATCTCCTTTTATGGATCATTATGTATATCTCATCCTCCTATGTATGAATGTACCCTAGGGCTCTGCCCTGAGCCATTTTCTCTCACCCCTGTCTTCCTTCTATATATCTCATAAGTTTTTATGGCCTCAATAATCAGTTCCACAAAGATCACCTTCAGGTCTATATATGCAACCCTTATCTCTTTTCAGAGTGTTAATCTTGAAACACCAACTGCCTGCTTGGCATTTTCACCTAGATATGCAATAGGCATCTCAAAATCAGCCTGCCCCAAAAGGATCTCAATATGTACCCCTTCAAATCCATTACTATTCCGTTTCCCTTTTGTTGAAAGCCCCAACATCTATCCATTCCGTCAAGTTCACAACCTCAGAAACATCTTCCACATTTTACTTGCCTTTAACCGCCTTATCCAATAAGTTGCTAAGTTTTATCAATTTGATCTCCTTAACATTTATTGTATCCATTTTCTTCTACTTACTCACATAGCCACGACATTAGTTCAATCACTTGTTACCTTTCCTATGCTCAATTCTAATAGATTCCTAATTTGTATCCCTACTTCAAGTTTCTTATTTCTCCAATATCCTTCACACAGCTACCAAGTTGATATTCATAAAGCATGCATCTGACCCTTTTACCCCCAACTCAAGAAGAAGCAATGACCATCTGTTGCCTCTAGAATCAAATATAAACTAGCTTTAGCATTTAGTCATTTCAATCTGGCTCCAACCTGCTTTTTATATTGATTCCTTGTTACTCTCTGACATACAGTCTACATTTCAGCAAAACTAAATTACTTGATATCCACCATACATGGCATTCCATTTCTTGATCCAAAGCATTTGTACAGATTTCTCCCCCACCCCATGTCTCATATCTAACTTTTAGAATACCTAGTTCCCTCTAAGGTTCAATTGAGGTGCCACCTCCTACATGAGTTGTGGTAGGCTTTGGCCAGACTAATACACATAGAGGTGTTCAGGGAAGACCTCTAGTGTTAGGGCTGCTGAGACCTTTTTGGGGCTGCTTTCCACGTGATTCACCCAACTCTCACTTGTGGCTTCAAGAAGCTATCACATGCACAGTGGCCACATCCTGGTAAACCATTTCAGCAGTTGGGGTAAACCAGGTTAAGGATAACCTAGGGGTCTCAAACCCTTTGGTGAGTTAAGGTGGTGTCTACCCCAAGCATGTGAAGACTTCCCTTGGAGGAATGGTTGAGAACATTGTTCCAATGACCATGAAGGCAGTAGAAGCAGGCACCACTATGAAGTGTTTAGAGCTTGGTTAGGCATCAAAGATGCCAAGGTCATATATTACATCCTGAGCTATCACCTGAGCTATAATCAATAATGACCCATCATTATTGTACCAAAAGAGGACAAGATTATAATTCTGGATGACTTTAATGCAAGAGTAGGCACAGACTACCAGACATGGTAGGGAGTCCTTGGGAGGAATGGAGTTGGAAATAGCAATAGCAATGGTCACTTAGTACTGCAGACTTGTGCATCTCATGACCTTCTTGTGACACCAACACTGTATTTAATTTACCTAAATACAATAAAACTTTGTGGATGCACCCTCACAGCAAACATTGGCATTTAATGGTCTGTGCCATTGTAAGGAGAAGAGATAGACAGGATATGAGAGTGACAAAGGCAATGTGTGGCACAGAGTGCTGGACTGACCATAGACTTATTTATTTATTTTTGAAATGACTAAATGCTAAAGCTAGTTTGTATTTGATTCTAGAGGCAACAGAGATGGGCTGAAGCCAGTGACCATTTACCTCAGGTTGAAGCCAATCCTTCTCTAGCTGAGCTTCCAACTGAAGAAGAAGTTTTAAATGATATTCGGCTTCTCTCATGTGGCAAAGTGCCTGGTGCTGATTCTATTCCAGTTGAGATTTACAAGGCGGGGGTTCACTGCTCATATAAAATCTGACAGAAATTTCCAGGTGATATGGAAAAAGAATGTTATCCCCAAGGACTTCAAGGATGTCTCCATTATACATCTCTATAAAGGTAAAGGAAATAGATTATCCTGTGACAATCGTGTGTGTGTGTGTGTGTGTGTGTGTGTGTGTGTGTGTGTGTCTTAGCCATTGCTGGCAAGATTCTTGCCAGAATCCTCCTTAATAGGCTGATCCTTCACCTGGAACATGGTCTTCTATCTGAGAATCAGTGTGGCTTCAAAAAGGGCCAAGAAATCGTTGATACGGTATTTTTGGCCTGACAACTCAAGGAGAAATGCCAGGAGTAGAACACAGGTCTATATGCAATGTTGGTCAATCTAACCAAGGCTGTTGACACTGTCAGTTGTGAGGGCTTGTAGAAAATTATGGCAAAACTTGAGTGGCCAGAGAAGTTCGTCAGTATTGTACGTTAATTTCATGATGGCATGCTTGCCCAAGTTCTAGATAATGGACAATGCTTTCATGCTTTCCCAGTCACCAATGGAGTGAAACAGGGCTGTTTCATGCTTGCTCCCATGCCTTTTAGCATGATGTTTTCAGCAATGTTGTCAGATGCCTTTAATGAGAATAAAAATGTCATTAAGGTCAGTTATGACATTGACGATCAATTATTTAATTTGAAAAGGCTACAAGCCAAGACTAAAGTGGAGGGAGTGTTAGTACATGGTTTTTTATTCACAGATGATTGTGCACTCAATGCAACCTCTAAGGCTGAGGTGCAACAAAGTATAGAGTGATTCTGTGATGCTTGTGCTAATTTTGGCCTAACAATTAACACCAAGAAAACATGGGTTCTCCACCAGCCAGCACCCCACTATCCATATGTGGAACTATCAGTTATAGCAAATGGAAAAATTTTGAATGCTACAGACAAGTTCACTTACCTTGGCTGCACACTTTCCAGGGATGTACACACAGTTGATGCAGCTGACACCTACATCGCCAGAGCTAGCTCAGTGTTTGGGAGGCTCTGAAAGAAAGTGAGGGAGAAGAGGTATTAGACTGCCTAACAAACTGAAGATCTACTGAGCCATTGTGCTGACTTCATTGTTGTATGCCTGTGAAACCTGGACAGTAAACCAGTGACATGTAAGGAAAGTGAATCACTTCCATTTGAATTGTCTTAGGAAGATTCTGAAGATCACCTGGCAAGATAAAGTACCAGACACTGAGCTCCTTTCTTGAACTGAACTGCCAAGCATTCAGGCTCTACTGCAGGGAGTACAACTCCAATGGGCTGCCCACATTGTTTGAATGCCAAACATGTTTGCCTAAAAGACTATTTTATGGAGAACTCACACAAGGCAAGTGCTCATATCGTGGTGAAATAAAGTGATACAAGGACATTCTCAGGGTTTCTTTGGAAAATTTTGGAATTGATTGCATGACATGGGCAAAGGACCTCCTAGCATAGCATGCCCACGTCAAAGAAGGCACTGTGCTCTATGAGTGAAACAGAATTGAAGTAGCTTAAAAGAAATGTGAGATGCACAAATTTAGAGACATCTCCACTCCAAATGTTTATATGGATATTTGTGCCTGACCTGTGGTAGAGCCTTCAGATCTGGTATTGGTCAGATCAGCCACAGTCAGACACACTATACCTCGACTCCTACATACTGATGTCATTTTGGTCCTCTTTGGGAACAAAGGACGACAACCAACCAACACATTACAAAAGAAGGATCAAGCCTTGGGGAACAGAAAGGATTTCAAAAGAAAAGTACTATATTGCAGAGCTACTCCCCTCCCTCCCTGTATTCTGTGATAATGACGCTTGCTGTTCCTTCTACCAGACACTCCATCTCCTTAGCCAGTGCAAGCTAACTCCAGCACTCCCCTTGTTATAAGAGACATGGGAACTCTGACCGACAGACCGTATAATATCGGTCATTAGAGAAGAAAGATTTCTTTGCTTCATGCATAACAGAAGGAATTGCATTGGTGACATAGTCCTTGACATCCCTTCACCTTACAAAAAGGCACCCAGCAATGTAGCTTCCCAACTTTTTTATTCTGGTGGCTCCTTCACTCTGAGCTGGCTGTAATTACTACCACCTGACCATTCTCTTTATGGAGAAAAGGGGAAGGTCTTGGTACTTAACTGAACCAGAATGATTTTAAATGCATAAAATAAATTGCATAGGATTGCAAAGGAAACCAACTATACTGAAATAAAATTCTTTCCAACTGAGAGGCTTCTCCCCATGAAATTACTTTGTATTTACCTAGTATATCTTTTGTATTTATTTTTCTGTGTACATTTTGTTTCTTTTCAGTTGAAGATAGACACCTGAATGGCAGACATTATTCTATCTTTATTGTCTTTTACATCTAAACAAAAAACTATCTTTTGTAGCTTTAGCAAGTAGCAGAGTGCCTATTAATTAGTACATGCCTAATAATTAGTATGTGCCTAATAAACTTTTTAAAATTCATTATATACTTTTATATTCCATCCACTTACACATATCCCAACCCCTCTGAAGAGTTGCTATTGCCAAAAATAAAATATTTAATGACCAAGCACAATAGGAATCACACAGTACACCACTAGGCCCACATGTAAACCCATCCCAGCTTGGTAGGACCTAATGGAGCTTGTATTTTTTTTTTATCATTCAGGCTTTAAAAAAAACCAGAACACCATAATACCAATGCTTAGGAATGAGTGTACGACTTTAGTGGAAGCTATGCTATAAAGTAGATAAATACATCAATGTTTACGTCTTTTTTTTTAACATATGATTTTATTGGGGTGGAGAAATCAGCATAAGGAAACTCTCTCCTCTGATACAGAATGACATTTCCCTTGTGTCTTATAGTTTTAGAGAGTTGACTGGGATTTTGAGAGATTAAGTGACTTACTGTCTATAGGCTTGCATCTAGATATGTTACAGTGCAATTCTTCCTGATTTTAAGACTAGTCCTCTATTACACCACTGTGCCTAATATCCTCATCTCTGTCTCTCTCTTATATGTGTGTGTGTATACACACATATGTGTTTATACATATACACAAATACATATGCCATACACATATGGAATAGGACCTGTGATTTCATCGGTGTAGGGAGCTTCCAGGTAAGGAGACTCCCTGTACCAAAGAAGGTCAACTAATAGTCTTGACAGAGCACTGACATTAATTTACCTGCCCAGGGTCACACTACAAGTATGTGCTGGAGGTAGAACTTAAACCTAGGTCTTCTTGGCTCTGGTGCCAACTTTCTATCCACTGTTGCACCAGCATTATCATTATTATTATTATTATTATTATACATATACAATATAGTATATGTATATCCACATGAGACATTTCCACTCCAAATGTTTATATGGACTATTTGTGCCCTCCCTGTGGTAGAGCCTTCAGATCTGGCATTGGTCAGATCAGTCACAGTCAGACACACTAAACGTTGACTCCTACATAGTGATGTCATTTTGGTCCTCCTTGGGAACAAAGGACCACCAACACATTACAAAAGAGGGATCAAGCCCTAGGGAACAGAAAGGATGTCAAAGGAAAAGTATATTATATGCTATGATGTGACATTGTATGTGTATATTATATGATGTGACATGACATGATATGATATCATATTTTATGAAATGACATTAATGAAATTACAGAGATAGGAAAGCAAGGGTATGTCTTCAGTGGATACATATGGGCAATGTTGTAGGCCCAGAGTGGACTGGGTTACATTTGTAAAATTGCACAGTGTTTTTAACAACCTAGACTCCTCCCCAACACAAAAATTGTCAGTTTTCTGATCTAGAAAATGAGGGGCTTCAATTAGATTATTTCTAAGCTCCCTGTCAGGATTATATCTTGTGATCAACAATTTTTTCATGAATTCTTCTAATTCTTTCATATCTTATTTAATAGGATTTCATAACAAAATGATTGCCAGGGGAGCCTAGTGTCAAATCAGTCCACTAATTATACATTTCATTTTAAAATGACTTTAAGAAACATACTATGTGATTTCAAACCACAAAGTGCAACAGCAAGACATCTTACAAATTACTCCTTTCATGTGCTAGGGACCGCTGCAAAGGGAATAGTTGAATTGATAGAAAATGTGTCTTGAATAATGGCAAACAAGTATTCTTAGTGATACACGTCATAACTAGGAATACAAAGGCCTTGAACCTTAACTATTTTGTTTGGAAATAGTCTTCTTTTTTAGTGGTCAACTATCTGAATTAACATAATTTAGATCTTTTGTGGAGAGGTTAGCTATATCACAAACTTAAGGAGCTGTCTTATTACTGTGTGAATAGTGG
>NW_020954557.1:15516395-15589390 GCF_900497805.2 Vombatus ursinus
TGGTTGCTTGGAATCCCTTATTAAGATATGCTCATTCAGGTGCCAAGAGTTGTACATTGATGGATTGTAGTACAAAAGATTAAAAAAAAAAAAGGAGAGGAAGGTATACTATGTGAGTAACTAAACTCATTTCACCTGTTAAGGGAAGAATATTGATTTCATTCATCTCACTTACTGAAGAAAAATTCAAGTTCATTGACATCAACTCCAAAGATGACAGGATTGTAGTTCAGGACAAAAAGGAAAAGCACCAGGAATATGATAAATGTAACTTCATTAAGAGAACTTAAAAACACTATTTTTCTGTATTTTTCTTCATAAGAAGGTAGCAAAGGAGATCTAGATTCTGGTCCCACCTTTGGTCTATAGTGACCTTTACAGCATTTGTGATCTATGGATTTTAAATGTATGTGTGTGTGTGTGTGTGTGTGTGTGTGTGTGTGTGTGTGTGTGTGTGTGTGAGAGAGAGAGAGAGAGAGAGAGAGAGAGATCATTTGTTTAAGAACAGACAGGTTACAAAACAATAATATTACAGAATACACATTTTAAACCCTTGACTCTATGAAGGAGGTTTTTTTTTTTCCTTCAATTTAAATGTTTTTCAATTTAAAAATAACATCAAAGAACAAGGAAAAGGGACATGATATGTATCTCATTTTTGATTTTCAAATTTTTACCTTAAAAAGAATAAACCTAAAATATTGTTACAATTTATCAGTGAAGAATCAGTCAACAAGCATTTGTTAAGTACCTACTAAGTGCCAGGTATTATGCAAATGTATGGTTATCCAATACTTTTCCCCTATGGACAAGGCTCAAAATGTAACATGCTGATTGTCTTTGCATTCTAAACACTCCATTTTAGTGCCTAGAATAGTCTAGCAGCCCACTTGCACACTAGACTTTTCATCTGATGTTTGTGTGGTTGTGTTGTGTACCTCTTGCCACTGTTGACAGATAGGTTTCATCTGTTAAGGGCAGGGATTAGTACCCTTACACAGGTGGGAGTTTGCCTTCCCTACTTAAAACTTGTGAGGTCTGATTGTGTTATTCACTCCTGTGATGGTATGCCTACCATGTATTCTGCTGATGCACATCCAAAACCACCTCACTAGCCATGCCCCTGGGATTTCTCTACCAGATTTTCCATCCTGTCAGGAAGTCTGGAATTTGTCCCACTTAAAGAACAGTCTTATTGCATTGCAGAATTCCTCATGATCAGAAACGTTGCATGCCTTCCTCAACCATTTGACATGTAGGGGTACCACATGCTGCTTCAGTGGTGCCTTCAAGGTCATTATAAGAATAAGAGACAAAGGGCCATGAGAGTTGGTGGAGGCTGAGGGAGAAATAGGAAACTTACCTCACTTTCTCTGGAACAGCTGCTGAGTCACTTGAATAATGAATTGCAAAGCCACTAGTATTGACAATTATCAGGGACTTCCCATAACCAACTCAAATCTATTAATGAAGAGATGCTCCATACACAGTTTAAATGTGTTGGATGAATGATGAGAGATGGAAACTTCATCATTACTTCTCACACCTGTGTGAAGGAAGAAGGGCAAATTCCAGAAGAGGAAGAATATTGTTGGCATGTTTGTTAGGATGTGCTAGCCAGCTACAGGATTTCAAGGAAGAAGACCAACAATCACAACGACAAAATAGGTGCACTCAGTCAATCTAACCACACTATATATTGAATAAAACACTAACTACCTGGACTTCTTAGCATATAAGTAAAAGTTTCCAACTTATTACCACCTCCTGAGTCTCCTTCTTTGTCTGTCCTAGGAAAATGAAACTACATATGTGTTCCTAGAAGGTAAGTTTAATCCTGATGACCAGATGATCTACAGGTGTTAGGGAGTGAGGGAAAAGGAGGAAATAGGTGAGTGTATCTGCTTTCCATATGGGTCTACAAATGACCCCATATTATCTCCCAAAGAAAAAGACAAGGAATAGTACTGTTATTTGGTTGGGCATTAGGGTAACTTTACTTCCCTGTTGGGGCTTTCAAAAAGAATTTTCAAAAACTGAATTATTCTTTTCATTTATATTCCTTTTCTCTTTACCCATCCATCTAGGTGGCAGAGTAGATAGAGTGCTTGATCCAGAGCCAGGAAGAAATGAGTTCAAATCTAGCCCCAACAATTACTAACTGTGTGGCTATGGGCAAGTCACTGAACCTCTCTCTGCCTCTGTTTTTCTCATCTTTAAAAAGTGAGGATTTTTGTGAAGATAAAATAAGATAGTATTTGGAAAGGGCTTTGCAAACCATAAAGTGTTCTACAAAAGCTAGCTATAGTCTCAATTTATTTACCACAATCTATTTTATCTTGTAAATGAATCCCATTCTAACTTCCATCAGTACCTCTGGAAGGAAGGAAAATGGGAAGATAGTTTTATTTAGCCAGCAACTCCCAGGGAGGAAACTACAAGGAAGAGATGAAGATAAATGTAAAACAGTGTGCAACAAAAGGTCTTAAAGGGCATTTGTGTCTAAACATTTCTCTCTTTGAGTGCTAAAATGTTATGAACTTTGAGGAATAAAGAATTCCCTAAACATGTTCAATATCAGCTATAGCTCCTTAAATTGGAGGATAATTCGACTTAACTTGACACATTGTGCTAACAAATTGATGTTTACCTGGCAATTAAATAGGATTTACATTTAGCTATCTGTGCATATGTGGATGTATTTAAGCACACATGCAAATGTGTTTGCAGTCACTTTATTTGCCTCCTTATCAATAAGACCAAGAGGTTGGGAAGGACCCCTCTTTTTGGAGTCAGATGTCATGGGTTAGAATCCCAGTATGGCCACTTACTGACTGTGTGGTCTTACACAAATCACTTCAGCTCTTTGGGCTTCAGGTTTTTTTTTTATGTATGGGAAATGAAGGAGTTGTACTATGAGGTGATCTCTAATTCTACCTTTGAATCTATGATAAAATGTGTCTAAAAGTATTAAATTGTGTGTGTTTAGCATAGTGGATATAATTTTTTCTTTGTATTTTATTAGTATATTGAGCCATGGCAAATTCTGCTTGAAAAATAATAAACACAATTAAAATGTGAAGTATTTAAACAAGTGTTAGAAAGAGGGTTCAGGCATAGAAGATTCCATGTCTCTAAACTCTTGTGAGTCAAACTCCCTTTGGGACCAACATGAACTCTTGGAAAATAAAATTATCCAAATTGAAATGGGAATGATCAATAATCAATGCCTTGAGTGCTTTGCTTTGCTTCACTAATCATTAATCAGCCATAATCATTTGTAGGATAGGGAATATAGTATCAGGTTAAAAAAAAAAAAAAACTTGTGTGTAACAAAACTATAATGCAGTCCTAGGGAAGTCCTGTATTAAATAACCTTAGCAGTTTAACTAAATCATTATAAAGTATCTATCTTAATAATCATTCCTATATATTAATCAATTTATTAAAATAATGAAGTAAGAAAGCCTCATAAAGGGCTAATGGAGACGTCAAAAGGCTGATTGTGATGTCATGGAAAGAACCAAGTAAGGATGTCATAAAGTTAGACATGAAGCCCAAAATCTTGGACCATAGATGAATCAGCTTCTAGAGGACTTTGTTGCACTATGCATGAATTGAGAGACTTATAAATGACTGTGAACTTTGCATCCTGGAGTCTCAGACTATACTGGGTAGATTGCAGACCCCACACCTTTGTTTGTCTTAATAAAGGTTGATTTCTTTGCCCAGAGAGACTTTCCAGTTTCTTTTGCTCTTCTTTTTTTTCTTTTTACAAAACAATGGATATTTTGACAAACCTGAATTCTGTTTCCAGTGCTATCACCTTACCTTTCCTATGCCTTATGACACACACACAGACACTTAAAAGATAAAACTATTTATGCAATATATGTGTATGTGTTGTCTATATATTTCTGAGGTTATGAGTTTTAGTCCATGTTTAGCTCTCTTTGTGGAAGATTAGGTGGATTCTTTTTGAAAGATCATGGGGTTTCACTGAATGGATTCTGTTGTATTTTGGGATTCAATTCATTTAAAAAAAATGTCAACTGCAAACAGGAGCTTCTGAGAAACAACTATCAATAAAGAATACTTTTTTGGACTAATCACATTATCTCCATGAGACTGGTGAATACCTTAGGTAAATAAAAGTCTTCTTCTTTAATGCTTTGATTGATATTAATATTCAAAGCTTTGTGGGAAAAAAACTTATCTCTGTGGTTACACCTGTCATGTAATCTTGTAAGACTTTAATGTATATGTGGGAAATATTATTTAAAGAGAGCCTTTATGGCTGTGTTTGGTCATGACAATTTTTTGAAGTCAGAAAGCAAAAGATAAAACAGAACATTATATTTTTCAAAACTTTTGGTCACTTGAGTGATTGTGTTCTTTATGGAAGTAATGCAAATTAAAGCTTCTAAGGTATCTAATCTGATTTATTTTTTCTTAACAGTTTCTATGTCATTGCCTTATAGATTTTGCCCTGGCCCCATTTTCTTCTGTTATGCTTTCTTCTTTCAAGTACCAATTCCTATGATAAAGAGGATATTACCCCATGGTAGGAATTTTCCTATGTTCCTAATTGTGCAGTTCATTATTAACTTTTGCCTTTATTGAATTCATTTCCCCTCTCAATTTGTCATGAAATATCCCCTGGATCCATGCTCTGTCCCACTTCTAAGTATCAGTTGCTCCCCAGGATCTCTGATTCCCCTACTCCAGAGGCAAGAAAAGTTATCACTCCAAGTACTGAATCCCTGCATATTATACCCATTGTAAAATATTCATCTTCCTTTATAGAATCTCCCTTGCCCCATGAATTACCTACTGTCTTTTCCCCTTTTATAATTCCTCCCTTCACCACCTTGCCAATTTCTTGTAGGATCTCTTTAAGAGTCTTTGGGAGTTACTATCCTTCATTTTAAGCTTTGACTTAGGATATATTACACATTCCTTTCTATCTTCTTCTTCTCCTACACCCTTTTATATGCCCTCCTATTCTATAATTTAGGGCAGCTAGGTGGCACAGAGAATAGAGGTCCAGCCCTGGAATCAGGAGAAACTGAGTTCAAATCTGGCCTCAGACACTTACAAGTTGTGTGACTCCAGGCAAGTCACTTAATCCTGTTTACCTCAGTTCCTCACTTGTAAAAATAACCAGGAGAAGGAAATGGCAACGTGAACTAGTAGCTTTGCCAAGAAAACCCCAAATGGGGTAACAGAAAGTCAGACATGACTGAAACAACTCAACAACAATAAAATTCTGTAATTAGTCCCTTAAGACATCGATTAACCTGTTGGAATGGTGTTGTGAGGGTTAGTTCATCAGGTTTCAGATGCATTTCTCCACCATCGATTCTATTTCACTTTTGTTTTCACCTTTGTGTCCCTGTGTACTTTTAGAAAGAAATCTATCAATGGTCTCTATATTGTCATTTTATTATTGTCTTTTGTTACTATTTTGTTTACCTTTCTTATATTTCTATTGTCTGGAGTATTTGAAAAGCAAATAATTTCTTTAGGTCTGGTTTTCTTTTTTAGGAATGCTTTTAATGCTTCTTTTTATTGAATGTACACTTTTTTTTTAAAATTAATAGCTATGCTTGGGTATTCAGAGTATTTCACCTTGGGTCATATCTTGAGTTACTTTGCTTTTCAGAACACTGCTCCATTTCTTCTTTTGTTTTTTGTTGGTTCAGAATAGTCTTGCATTTTTCTACTTATTTTCTTTCATATTTGAAACTCATTCTCTTGGTTGTTTGCAGATTTTGTTATTTATTATTGGAATTGTTAAAATTAATCAATGTGTGTTTTGGGGTTTTCAGCATAAAGTTTTTGTAGATAAAAAAGTAAAACCAGAGTTTGGTGCAATGTAAGCAACCTGTGGATTCTTTTTCTCACCTCTTTATTTTCTGTATTCAGAAATTGTAGGTAGTTTTCCTACTTTATTTCTTGCATTATTTTGTGTTGTGGTGTTCAGAATTTATAATGTGTCATATTCTTTTGGGAGACCTATAATCAATCCTTAAGTTGTCTTAGTGCATCTTGTTTTTGAGATCAATATATTTTGCTTTTATGGATTCAATCTTTTCTCTCAATGTTATTATTCCTTACTTCTCTTCTTCCATAGTGTCCTTCACTTTTGTGTATTTGTATTTCCAATAAGTTATTCTTTCCTTTCTTTCTTCAGTAAAAGTTACCTCAGTAGATTCAGGTTTTTCTATTCTGTTGATTATTTCTTCTAGGTAGGCCATAAATCTGTGTTCACCATTTTTATTTCTCTTTGAAACCATCCAGAAATATCCTGCTGTGGTTCCATTCTCTCCAAGGAACCCACTGAGACCTCTGTTTTTGATTCATTTTCTTTGCCTTGAAATATTTATTCATAGATGTCTAGACTCATTCTTTTGATCTGGAGGACATGTTCCCTTCTGTTATGAATATATCTTCCTGTTGGCTTATTTGCTTTTGTTCAAGATCTTTAACTGAATTTTCTTCCTCCTGAGATCTTTGGCTAATGTTTTGAAAAATATTTCCTTATTAGTCATTTTATGAATCTTTCCCCTTTGACTAAAGTTTCCCTAGGGTCCAGACCTAAACCCTGTCTTAGCCTCCTCCCACACTGAGAAATTAATGTTTCACCAGCTTCAGTTTGCCTCAAGTGATTTCTGGGGGACAGAATTGGACTCAGCTGGATGTTGGGCCTTTTGCTTCAATGAGGCTTGGTGAATCCATGAAAACCTCTTGCCTCAATTTTCTCTGTTTCTCAGTTCTTTAACTTAGTACTGTTTCAGCAGAGAGCTTTATAGTCTTAGATCAAGCAAACTTCTGCCTTTCAGTTTTCCAGAGCACTGTGAGGAGGGTGTTAGGAAAGTTGAATTCTGTTTCAAGTCAACAGGTGAGCTTGTGCAGCTTTGTCAAAGTGCCAAAGGTGGTAGAGGAGAAGGTACTGAGTGAATATGTTAGAGGTTAGGGATTAGTTTTCTCTTATGTGATTTCATTGTTTGTTTGTTTATTTTAACCTCATTGAGGATATCAGTGTCCTAGACTGTGAAGATTTCTGAAATTGCTTTATTTCTTGTACATAATTCATTTTTTGGAACAGTTTAAGAAGTCATAAGGATCAGAGAAAATGTCTAGTTCTTCATCTTGTTGGTTACATGACCTAGAAGTCTCACTATTATGATTGTGAATAGGTGGTCTGTCATAGAAAATTGTAAAGATTTGCCTATTTCCTTCTGAGGTTTTCATCAAGGATACACTTGATGTATGCATAGATGTTTCTCATGAATATTTCAGAAAGCTGAGAAAGTAGACGTATGAGTAAATAGTTGTGTGTATTTTTTGTAAAAGTACTATTTGTAATATTTTTCAGTCTTATAATCTTCAAATAGTGTAATAGTTGACTGATGATTACCATTAAAATTGTTTTGCTTCCTGCAATTCCCATTACTTAGAACAGTGACTGTCACATACTAAGTCCTTTATAAGTGATTATTAACTGACTTACTGAGGGCACAAATTTCTTCTGAATGTATTTGATGAGGTCCAGCCACTCTTTCTAATTTCATGTTCTTAATGGCTATTTCCATTTCTTCACATAATATTTTGGGACTCTTTTTGTCGTTGTTGTTAAGAATAGGTGCTATTGCAATACCTTCATAGCTATTCCATTTACACCTGTTTTCCTTTTTCTTCCAGTTGTTATTGTGCTTCTCTCTGGAAAACTTTGTTATTGATTGTGAGACATGGGAGACACTGACACAGCATTGTCCAGCATATTGTGCCTGCATAAAAGAAGGTACTGTGCTCTATGAGTAAGCAGAATTCTGATAGCTCAAAAGAAATGTGAGAAGTGAAAATTTAGAGGCATCTATCTCCCAAACAGTTACATAGACTCTTTGTGCCCAACCTATGATAGAGTATTCTGAGCTCATATTGGTATGATCAGCCATAGCCAGACACTCTGTATATTGACCTGTACATTGTGATGTCATTTTGATCCTCTTCAAACATGAAGGACAAACAAATGTGGTTCAAACAGGGCATGGACAAAACTTTCCTTCCTGCTTCTAGCCAACCAAATATGTTATTCAGCACTTAGGTGCTTTGGAGATGACAGGCCTCCAGCTCCTTCCAGAAATGTGTGACTCAGTAAGAAAGGACTTGGCAAGTTGCTCGGATGTCTGTGGACTGTAAAATTTTCTGATCTCTTTCAGTGTCCTAATTGTGGTGGCTGTTCTGTTTGGTTAAACATCTCAGATAAATGATTCTAAAGCAATGCATTTGCTTCCAATTATTTTCCATTTTTAGGAGCTGCAATTTATTTAAACAGGTTGAACTGACATTCCTGCAATCAAAAGCAATTTTTTTTTATCTTTTATTCTTCACCTTTCCTTTATATTTAACCTTTGTTTTCAAACTTCATTCTAACCAAATGATGATCTGACTACACAAAGACAACTAACTGTTACTTAACTAACTCTTGTATTGGTAATCAATTATTTCCTGGTTCCTCTTTATCTCCTCTTACTTTCTCCTAAACCCTCTGCAATCTCAATTTAAATTCATCATTCAGATGAAATTTCCCTCTCCAAAGTTAACGATCATCTTTTAACTGACAGATCAAATGACTTGTTCTCAATCTTCCTCCTTGTTGACTTCTCTGTGGCATTTGACATAGCTGACCACCTTCTTTTTCTGGATCCTTTCACCTCTCTAGGTTTCTTATGACTCTGAATTTTCCTCGTTTTCCTCCTATCTGTCCGTCTGTTCCTCAGTCTCCTTTGCTGGTTTTTCATTCCTCCATGTCATACCCACTAGCCACACGTGTCCTCTATGGCTCTATATTGGGCCCTCTTCTCTTCTCCCTCTATGCAAGTTTACTTAGTGACCTGAATATTTCACATCAGCTCAATTATCGTTTTTATGCCAATGATTTCCAGATCTATATGTCTAGCCCTAGTTTCTTTAATAAGCTCCAGTCCTATATCACTCAGAATAATTACTTTTCCTAGTAAGATATAGTTTCTATAATTTGCCTTTCCCACCATTTGTATTTATATTTCAAACATACTTGATACATAGATATCTATATCCACTGTTTGTTGTGGAAGTAATCCTAAGAGCACACAGAAGTTTCCTATAAAAACTAGAGAGTACTTAACACCTTTTTAATAAATAGCTACATGATTTCTCAAAGCAAGGGCCTCTAGATAGATTGTTAATGAACCCTTGTTGTCTTTAGAGATATCGTCTTCACTCTTCCCAGCCTAACACTGAGATGGGACCTATAATCATCTGTCCCCTTGAGAAGGCTCTTCAAATGTTTAGTATGAAGAGATGCCATAATGACCACTTGGTTCTGGTCTCACAGGAAGCTTCATTATTTTTACTGATGTCAATGGCCCCAAAACTGCACTCTGCTTAATTTCCTTCAGTGTACTTTCTTGCCATTTGCAACATTATTCTCTGTTCCCTGGAAGCACAGAAGTGAGATCTGACTGGCCTGTGATTCATTAGATTAGAGAAGCAAGTGTGCCTCATAACAGAAGGAAGGATGTACAAAAACCCAGGGATGTTGAATCCTCATCCTGTCTGTGGTGAAGCTACTGACTCCTGCTGTGTTTTATTTGTCAGACTTGGAATAGGGGCTGACCCAGTCCCCATGGCTGTGTGGCTGACAGTGAGTAGAGGATTAGGAATAACTTTGAAAAGATTGATGTGCTAATTGTTCATAGTTATACTTGGAAAGGTAGATGGCATGGTGCATTCCAGAGCCTGGGGGAAAAAAGAGAGATGCCTTAATCACATGTAGTTTGGTGGCATTAATTGATAATGATGAGCCTGCTTGAATTTGGCTTTAATATGGATTAAAGGAAGCTCTTTCATTGTGATTATATCGCCTTGGGGCATAGGTGGGGAAGCAGATCACAGTTCTTTGGAAAGAAATAAAAGGGATTCCATATTCCTGGTTCTCTGCAAGGAATCACCTAGGAAATAAAAATAAAAGAGAAATGGATGAAGAAATTAAGCACTCAGGCAGCTCACCTCTTTCATAGGAATTCTTTTTTTATGGTGACTGCTCCTGGGGAATGCTTACATTTGTATAACCTGCCTTCTAGGAGTTCTTCATGCAATATCATGGCATTGTATACTGTGGGTATACATGGTGTTCAACATAAACTTTTGATGAGAGCCATTGTGATAAATACTATAAATGTTGGCAAATGTAAAGTTTGAAATATAATAGTTTCCATTCCCTTCCCTTTTATATGACCACAAAGAATTGCATCAAAATGATTGCTTTTATTTTATTTTGAGACAATGCTGCAATCTTTTGAAATGATCTGTATGTCCTCATCCTCGTTTCAATATACCACATTATCTTTTAAAAAGTCCCTGATCCAGTTTTAAAACCCCCAAACCACAAGAGGGCTTGTCATATTATATAGTTAAGAATGGTGTGATACCAGAATGCAATGGGATATTACTATTTTATAAGAAATGATGAATCTGAAAAACCATAGAAAGTCATATGAATTGATGCGAAGTTAGCAGAACCAGGAAAATAATACATATAATTACAATAAAGTAAATGGTAAAAATAATAAAACTATAAGAACTGAATATTGTGAAAACCAAGATTGATACAAAGAACAAATATGAGAAATTACCTCCTCCCTTCTTTGAAGAGATAAAGGCCTGTGGGCATGAAATGCTACATACCATGTTGGACATGGTTAATGCACTAGTTTTCCTGTAATGTATTATTTTTTCCATTCTTAGTTATAGGAAATGGCTTTTGGAGAGGGGAAGCAAAGAGGCATAAACCGGGAAATGTAGGTTCTTTAAAAACAAATATGTCAATAATTTTTTTAAATAAAAAAAAATAATAAGCTGGTTTACTTAGTTATTCAACATACCAGTCCCCCCTTTCCCCACTCCTTTATCCCCTTCATCCTCTCCCACTCAAAGGAAAAGCTCTTATTTTGTATAGCTTACATGTTAAACCAGATGTGGCATTTTGCTAAAGCTACAACATTACCTATTGCACAAAAATGAATTCTGCAATGATCAAAACTGGTTCAGAGATGCAATTTTCTCTGGTAGCTATAGTACTTGACCTTCATCTTTATCAGATCAAAATGTCAACATAGATGAAAATGAGCTCACTGAGGGCCAATAGTTGATAGGTGGGCATGTTGCAATTTTGTAATTTAAACTCAGGATGGGACCTAGAAAGATAAAATCAATAAAATAAGGGCACCATTAATACATGTATGTCATGATCTCTGTTCAGTAGGAATGTAATATGGACTTGAAAAGGAAGGAGATTAAGACCAAAATATGCCATATTGCTGTCCAAGAAATTTTAGGTATCTATTCTTTTTTTTTATTCCATTCTTTAAAATCTTTTTCTTAAAACAAAATGATTCAACGAGAACAAGGACAAATATTAAAAAAAAACTTTATTAAACATGGGCCAAATTGCACTTTCAGAATCACGTGTAGAATTTCCAGTGACATTTAGATGATGGCAATTTCCTTTGGCAGACAATTATGCAGTCCATTAATCTCACTGATTTATCTACCATTACTGATATTTAACTAGAATTTTTATTTGCTCACAGCCATGTCATTATCAATAGATAGTCCATCTTGTTTTAGCATGAATGAGTTTCCTCTATCATTTATGCCTTCCTAATATTTATCATATTCATAGGGGCTCAATAAATGTTTGTTGAATGAATAAATGACATAAGCTGCCCCTTGAGGAGCTTGTCATCTAGTAATATATATATATATATACATACATATATACATATATGTAAGCAGAAAATAGATATGTAGTCCAGTAATATACATACACATACATGTATGTGCAGAACATATAGGCATCATCATGTTGTTGTTCAGTCATGTTTCAGTCATGTCCAACTCTTCATGACCCCGTTTGGGGTTTTCTTGGCAAAGATACTGGAGTGGTTTGCCATTTCCTTCTCCAGTTCATTTTAGAGATGGGAAAATTGAGGCAAACAAGGTCAAGTTGCCCAGGGTCACATAGCTAGAAAGTATCTGAGGCCAGATTTGAACTCATAAAAATAAATCTTCCTGACTCCAGGCCCAGACTGTATGCCACCTAATTGCCCAGACATCACAATACTACAAATATTAAAGAAGTGTATGATGAAGTATTTGCAGATTTAAGTTCAGGAGAGGCACTTTAGGTAAGGAAGATCAGTGGGATACATTTGGAACAAGCAAATGTTGAATGTTTCTTGCACAGAAGACAGTGTTCAACTCTGCTTCAATGAATCTGGAAATTCATAACCTGTTTCAGGCTTGGTATATCTGTAATTGGGGTGGGGAACCTGCAGCCTCAAGGCCACATGTGGCCTTTTAAGCCCTTGGGTACAGCCTTTTGACTGAGTCCAAGTTTTACAGAACAAATCTTTTTACTAAAGGGGTTTGTTCTGTGAAATTTAGATTCAGTCAAAGGACCTCACTTGAGGACCTAGAGGGCCACATGTAGCCTCAAGGCCATGGGTTTCCCACACATGGAGGTGATAGCACAGTGAATAGAGTTCTGCCCTTGGAGTCAAGAAAACCTGGGTTCAAATCCTGACTTAGACTTACTAACTGTGCGACCTTTGAGAGATCACTTCATCACTTTCCTTATCTATAAATTAATGATATTTGTAACATCTTCTGAGGATCTCAAACCAGAAGTAAATGAAATAATGTATGCAAAGAGCCGTACAAACCTTAAAGCACTGTACACATGTCAGTTTATATCATGACTAATAAATGAAAGCATCCAGAAATCATTGTGAAGTATACAGAGGAGAGCTCTGCTGTGGAGAGTAATGTCGAGTGGGAATGAGGCTTTGGCTCTAGAAGGAGTGAGTAGATTAGGATATAGGAACAGCCAAAGAATGCAAAATGTCCCCTGGTCACTCTTGTGATTGGCTTGTGAAAGACAAGATGAAAACCTTGCACTTGGCAGTGGGAATATCAGTTCAGTAGTCCTAACCTCAGGATATCATTACATGCCACAGAAGAAAAAAAAAAAATAGATGAGGAGAAATACATTCCACTGGAAGAAAAAGCTTCATGCTCACTTCGTTTGATAGGGTTAAAATATGTTCATTTCACATGGAACCCTGACATATTTCCAAACTTAATGAAGAAAGAAATGTAATTTTTAACCCCCAATATCACCTGGATTTATCCGTATGTTCCTTCTAGTTGTTAATATTTCTCTATGTAACGCTAACCTGGGTGGTTTCCTCTGCTTTAAGGAAGGTGTAGAAAGTGTGACTTTTGCACTAACTGAAAGTGATTTCTCTATCAGTCTGGAGGTTTCAATTTAAAATGTAATTTTTGCTGACCTATGAAACTTTAATGGGCGATTCCACCTCTTGGAGTTCGCTCAGGGTGATGCTCAGCACAGTGACCTCTTGAATGTGGCCTGCTTTTCAGATGAATTCATTGCTCATAGAGAGTGAGAGTGAGAGTGAGAGATCATTTTGAAGATATGAGTTCTCAATACATCTACGTAACAGTCACAACCCATGTAGCAGGATTGAGGAGGACTTAACCATTTTGTTACACAATTGTCCCCTGATACTGTTCCACTAAAGAAAGTGAAGGTGAAGGTGAGAATCCAATTTCATTCTCAGACCAATTCAGTCTGAGAAAAATGACAGATAAAGGAGTTAGGGGTTTTTTACTATGAAAGTTCTATAGACTTAGTTAGACCTAAGACTGCTTAGTTTTCATTCAAGATGTCTAAAAGAACAGTGTAGATTATGGATAACCAAGACAAAAATACACATATACTCAAATCATAGGGTACAAAAGGACTTTAAATGTTTACTCAGCATTTCTAGATAATGTTATACCCTTATGACAGTTAGTGTAGTGGGTAGAGGACTAGCCTTGGATTTCCAATGAACCTATTTGAACACTTTCTATCTGTGTACAACCCTGGACAACTCACTTAAACCCCTCAGAGCCTTAGTTTTGTCACCTGCAAAATGGAGACAACAACAGTACCTATTTCAGGGATATTAGGGTTAAATGAGATAATATATGTAAAGCACTGCACAAATCTCAAAATTTTATTTAAATGTAACTTCAAAATTAATTATATAATTAACATCATTATTATTATGGATCTCATTCATTAAAATATCCCATGAAAATACTTCAGTCCTCAATGTTAGTATAAATTGTCTTTTGTAATATCCACAATTTATATATTGTCTAAAGTCATACTTTGGCTATATTTTCTCATCTATGTGTTTACTTCCTCCATTTATATGGGTCACTACTTGTCCATTTCTATCCATGGTAGACAGCTCGTCCTCATTGTCCTATAAAACCTGCATCAGAAATTTATATAATATACATTACATATAATATATTATTTATATTGAGTATGGACATTGGGGAGATAGTATTCCCTCACTCTTGTAATATGACTGGTTTGCCTCCTTTAACAGTTGTGTTAAGTCTTTAATGAGAGCTTTTATACTAATTTGTCACCTAATTTGTCAATGTTTTGCAAATAATTTTATATTCTGAACTGACATTGCCATTGGCTACCATATATGTCTATTTCATAAAAAGATCAAGTGTTTGCTGGCTGAGGTGATTTCTAGGCTCTTTTGACTTCCTTGTTGTGGCAATTACTTTAAACCAATTGCATTGTACCATAAAAAATATTGAGTGTCACTTTTTTTCTTTATTCATTTCATATTTCTTAGCATCCATAGCTTTCTAAAGATGCAACAAGATAAAGACATTTTAAGTACATTCCATGTCTTATCATTTTGATTCTTTTAGTTTGGAGTTGATTTTTATCATTGCTAACTAGTTGGTGCAAAAGTCAGGAAGATATGAGTCGAAATCCAGCCTCAGACATCTAATAGATATATGACATTGAGCAAGTCACTTTGTTTCTTCTGTAAAATGTGGATTATAGCACCTAACACCCCAGGTGATTATGAGAATCAAATGAGATATTTGTAAAGCACTTTGCAAACCCTAAAGCACTACATAAATTCTAGCTATTATTATTATTATCAATTAACGAGGTGAAGGTCTAATTACATGAATATAGCTGATTTCCATATTGGATTAAGACTTTTCATAGCATTTACTAAGTAGGGATGTTATATGGGTATTTTTAGCAGTTTATAAAGATTCCTTGTTAGGAAACTTGGGAGGTTTTAAAAACATAATTCAACACATCTCAGATCTGATTTGTAGTTCATGTAATACTGTAATAGTTATAAACACATACACAGATGTGTATATGTAGTTACACATGAATACACCGACTATCCCAAAAGTTTTAGTTCCATTTTAATTTTTACTATACTTACAACTAAAGGAAGTTCCTTTATGAGCTTCCTGGGGGTGAACTATTTTGGCAGAGACTTTGGAGTGGATCTCCTTATAGAGAATATGGACATGCTCCTTTGATGCCTCCTGAAGGATGGTTTCCAGTAATTATGGATAAATTGGTTGGCTTGCACTCCTCTGGGATGGGCTTTGTGGGAAAAGCCATAGTCTGTTGATTTGTAAAAGGGAATTTTTGTTGTGTAATTGTTCCTTTTTTTCTCTTCCCTCCTGCCCTATTTCATTTTGTCTGGAGATTCTGAAAGGCAATCTATTGATATACCTGTGATCTTGTAGGGGGTTGGGGGTGGGGGGAGAGAAGATAGTTCAGTTAGAGCCACTAATGACTGCCCAAGGCACATCAGAGCTAAATGTGCTTTGTGTACTATCTGGCCTCCTGGCCTTAGAGGAGGCTTGGGAGGGTCTTGGCTCCAGAATAAGGTAAGCAATGGTAGAACACATGACATTCATGAAGAGAGGCATGATGTAGGCCCAAAGATAAGAATTCCTAAAGCCCATTTTGAGTTCTTGTACTTGGTTGGGGGGTTGTCCTTTACCCACACCTCTGGAGACCCAGACAAAATTCAGAGATTTTCTCAGATTAGACTGGCAGAATGAAAGAGAGGTATTTTTGGGGGGAGGACTTCCCTCCAAAAAACTGAACTCACTCCATTTCTAGTCATGGGTTACATTTCCAAATTTGTATTGTAGAGTTCTTTTTTCAAAAGATAAAATTATTCTTCAATCTGGTTGCAAATCATGTATTAAAGCAATACTTTTTTACTGAAATATTTCATTAAATGTGGGTGTTTAAAACATAACCAGTATATTCATTTGTTATTGTTTGTTTTTGTTATTTTTCTGGGAAGTGGGATCAAGTGCTCTCAGTTGGGTAAAGTCATATGTTAAAAATTTAACCTTAAAGCTTATATTTACTAGGTTGGTCCTAAATATCCTAACAAATGTTGGGCACTCCTAATTATTCACAAGTATTCACAATTATTCACAATTATTCATGAGTAGAGTAATATCTTAGGGCCTACTCTTCACCATAAGAGAATATGGCCAAGCTAGTAAAGAGATTAGGCCTAATGCAAAGTGAGATATGGAAGCATTTGAGGATTTGTGTGTACCTGTGAGAGTATTATTAAATGTTTAACAATAAGCTCTTCCAAAATAATATAATTCCAACACACTTTTAAATTTAATCTGCATTGTTAGCATTTTCTCCATTACTTAAATACAGACAATCACTAAAACAATAAATTAAGTCCTAATCTGTAGCATTTGTAAGTTTCTGAGATATTAATACTCACACTGAAAAAAAATAAATTGGGAGTTCAAGCCAGTTGCAGCACAACTGTGCAGGTTTGTATTTAGAAACCAAATAGAATTTTTTTATTACCCATTATTTTGTACTATCCAAACCTTTTCTCTCTTTGTTAACATGAATGTAACACAATACCATATTCTTTAAAGTTGATATAATGGCATGTTCAAGACCTCAAAATGGTATGTAAAGGTTACACTAAAATCACACTCTGTGCCACCCCCATATCCCAATATGACCCCAAGGTGTAATATCAGTATTTAAAAACTTGACAAATATTAATTCAGGTCTCAAGTACGTTTAATTTATTAAGCCGTATACTGTAAAAAACCTACAAAGGGCTGCTACTTTAAAGCCTGTGTGACATTAGACAAGTTTTGATAATATGAATGAGTCTCCTGAGAAAGAAAAGAGGGAGCTGTGTAAAGAAATTGATTTGGCTGTATGTCTACCAATTTAGATTGTTAAAAGACATATAAAAGATAGAAGTCAAGGGTAGGTTGCTTAAGATGAATTAAATTTAAAAGTGTCATAATTCTATAGAAATAGGGTCCAGGAATACTATAGATAAACTGAAGGATGAATGGTAAGGACAAAAGTTTGGAATTTTCTTCAAAGCCATATTAGAGTGAAAAAGATTGCAGAAGGAAAATGACCCTGGCTCAGGGTCAGTGACAAAATGATTAACAAAAAAGAAGGCAGGACAGTTCAACAGATTTTATTTCTATTTTCTCCAACAACTTTTAGCTAGAAAGGCTAGAATAAGAATCTCAATAGGGAGTTGAAAATATTGTGGGAGTTTGTCAAGCTTGATTCCTTGGGAGCCAAGAAAGAATCTCATCTATCATCATGTCTGAACACCTGGAGTCAAAAAGCAAGTGGCCAGACTGAAACACTAAGGAAGACTTCTCCCTGGTAGCAGCTTCAGATTCCTAAGGTGCAGAGGGAGTTTTTATGGCTTTGTTGTCTTGCTTAGAGTACACAGCCAACCATCGGCATTATTCTAAAGATAGGAAATGGGAATATGTGTGAGCCTTAGGGGTCACAGGAGTTGCTAAAGGTCAAATTTATTCCTGTGTGTCAATAATTAGTTTTATCAGAATTCCTTGAATTTCTAAGAGGATGGACACCCCCTTTTAAAATAGAATAATCCTCAATGATCTTCTTGTTGTCAGGAAGGCAATTGAGGTCCTTTCTTCAAATAGCTGTTTCTCTGGCCCCAGAGAGTAACTTATTTAGGAAGAAAATAGGTCCTCTAAAATAACAGTACTGATATGCACCTACCTACTCCACAGAATCAAAGACAAATAAGATAATAATACAATGAATTCAAGCTACCAATCCTGGATAAAGATGTAACCCCCTCTTTGGGTTACTCTCCCTAAATTTCATTTGAACGGGTGAGTTGGATGTCGAATGGATAGCTACCACTCTCAGGTTCTAGGGGTATAATTATTGCCTTTGTACATACGATTTTCAGTTCTATTATTCCAGCCCTAACCTCCCTTCTGACCTCAAATCTCCCATCTCCAATCTCAACCTATCAAACCACTGGGAGTCCTGCTACCCCTCCTCTCAGTGCTCTGCCCCTACCTCCAAATCTAGGACACTTGCTATTCCTTTCCTTTCCTCAGATCTCCATTCATCCCAAAGGAATAGAGCACTGTCCACATGCTGAGTAAAACACCTTCTCCACTGCCACCTATATCCCTCAGAAGTAATGGCAAAGCATGACCCCCCAAAAGGGATCTCAATTAGAGAAATATTTTCACTGTACATGTGTACACACAGCATGTAGACCATCTTTATAATTAAATTGAAACCTTGTTAAACTATTAATATCTTGCTATTAATACCACATTACCTGTTATCTACTCTTTGGTTTTTGTGCTACACTCCTGTGTAGCAGGAGTACAGGTTGGGAATCAATTAGGTCAAAGACAAACTGATACAGGGTACTGAAAGAACTGACAGCTGTAGTTGATAACCCATTGTTGGTGATCTTTGGAAGACCATAGAAGACAAAAAAATTGTTACAGAACTAGAGGTAGGCAAAGGTTAAATTTTCAAAAGACAGGAATTGATAGATTCTTTAATCTATAGGCCAGTGATCTTTACTTTGAATCCTCTAAAAAATTCTGAAAGTATTACTAAAGAATCAGTTTATGAGCACTTGGAAAGAGAATTGGTAATCATGAAGAATCAGCATGGGGCCATAAGAATCATTAATGCCAGACTATCCTTGTTCCCTTTTGCTGACTGTTATTAGACTGATAGATCAAGAGAGTTCCATAGACTCACATATATAGATTTAAGTTATTTTTCTTATGAACTTGACAAACATCAAGAAACATAAATATGACAAATATCAACATGAATATTTCAACATTTAAAGAACAGAAAAATAGGAATTTATATGAGACTGTGTGCTTCTATTACATTTTTCAAAAAGTTTATATTAAATTTAACATGATAGTATCAAATTGCCCTGCTTATTTATATCCTGCTCTGAGCTTCCTTCTGCTATCTTTCTATATTTCTCTATATTTTTAATGTTTTATGGATGAATTTTTTTTTCTTTTTCTAACTCTCCCCTTCATAAGTATATCCAAGAAAAATTAATCAAAACATTAGCCATTTATGGAAATGTTTTCTCATTCAATACTTTTAGACCATTACCTTTCTGGCAAGAAATGGGAAGCTTGCTATCCCATCAGTCCTTGAAAGTCAGAGTTACCATGCCTGAATTTAGCAAGGCATTTAACAAATTCTCTTATGGTATCCCTGTGGACAAGGTAAAGTGGAGTGGATTAGATGGTAGTTTGATGGATTCATAGCTGTCTGAAGGATTGTAAAGAGTGCTAGTTAATGACTTGATGCCAACCTGGAAGGAGATACTCAGTTGAATAACCTAGGCATTAACCCTTGGCCCTGTTAGTTCAAATGTTTTAATCAGTAACATGAATGAAGCCATAGGTAGCATGTTTATCATACTTCCAGAAAATGCAAAGCTAAAAAAAGTTATCTAATAGTTTGAAACAAAGTAAGGATCCAAAATCAACTAGCTGGAGTAGAGCAACAAGCTGAATTATAAGATCTTGGACTTTTATAGGGAATTATGTGAAGTTGTACACTTAGGTTTATTTACTACAACTGCACAAATGCAGGTATGGCTGGACAACAGTCCATGGGAGGAAAAAAATGAGGCCTTATTGGGGATGGGGGGAGAAGTGAGGTAAACTCATTATGTGCAAGGTGTAGGAAATTGTAGCCAAAAATCTAGACTTTGCTTGGGCAGAATTGAGAGGCATAGTTGAGAAAAAAGGATCCTTCCCTAATCTAACATCAAGTTTTATGTGTCACAGTTTATGAAGAACATTGATGAAGTGGTCCATTTCCAGAGATGAGTGAGCAGTATGCCATATGAATACTAATTGAAGCTATTTATGCAAGAAAAGAGAAAACTCAGGGGGAACATGACAACTATCTTAAAGTATTTGAAAGGGTATAAAATGAAAGAATGGAAGAGGGGTTTCATTTCTTCTGCTTGACCAGAGAAGAAAGATCAAGGAAAAAAAATAGTAGGGGAGAGGGTGTTGCAAAGGTACATTTCTGGTAAATCTAAGAAAAATAATTGTTTTCCCAAAAATGGTGCTAGATGATAACTTATTGGTGATATAGAGGTTTTCTATTTAGGAAGCAGTGAGATTAGATTTCTTCTGAAGCTCTTAACAACTCAGTTTCTGCACCATGATTCTCTATCACAATTTTAATTCTGTTCACAGACAATATTATTTATACTTCTTATGCCCATATTGTTCAGATAAAATAATTCTATTTCTAAATGGATTTGTTACTGAGAAGCACTGTATAGAGATTATGTAACCATTACTGCTTTTTTGGCTAGGCAGTGGGACTAAGTGACTTGCCCAAGGTCACAATGCTAGTAAGTGTTAAGTGTCTGAGGTCAGATTTGAATTCAGGTCTTCCTGACTCCAGGGCCTGTGCTCTATCCACTGAGCCACCTAGCTGCCCCTACAGTTTTTAAAAAGGACACAGCAGGTGCTTCTCATTGTTTGTCCTGAGGACCATGGCCTCAGGAAGGTGATGGTATAACTTGCAAGTGAATTGTATTTAAGTGAGAGAGGGCTTAGATGGTTGATAAATGAGTGAACTGATGGACTATAGTCCTCAACAAATCAGTTCTTCTGTTCTTATACATGTAGCATCTCAAGTTGTACTTAATCATTTTTTGCTTATTTTATCCCTCTATTTATCTAAATTTTTATTTTAAATTTCTCAAATAGATCAGAATATGAGTATAAAAAGGGGAAGGGGTGATGAGTGACATAGGTAAGAGAAAAATGAATTTATGGATATAACAAAGGAAGAGGAAGAACTTAAAAAGTTGACCTTTTTATCCTTTCTTTTTTATTCATTCATTTCCTACTTTCTGTTACCATTTTTTTTTCAAAAACTAACATTTATGTCATTCTGGCACCATGGGGTCCTGAAGTGAAAGACTACTAGTTTTAGATTACATCTCACCCATACTAATCACTGGCTTCTGGGGCCATAGCCAAACTAATTAACCTCTTTGAGCCTCAGTTTCCTCACGTAGGAAAACTAGCATGACTGAACAACTACAGAGTTGTGAGAGAAAAAAAATCTCTTTAGAAATGATAAAATATTATATAAACATGTGCTACTATTATATTCCCAATGTTACATTTGTAATGAAAAGGCAGCCATGAAAATAGGAAATTAACTTATTGTATAATTGTTTATAAACAAATGAATATTAATATTTGTATTACTTATGGGAGTAAATTCTACTTACCATTCCATTTCTGATCCTTGTGAGAAATAGCCAGGAGACTAACTATGAAATTCTGTGTGAAAAATCAATAAAAAGACATTCACAAAAGATGAATAAAGAAGTTTTATATATATCCTATTTAGTATATATTTTATGCAATTGTATATTGTTTTACATCAATTGTATGATATGTATTATGTATCTTGTACATAATATATTCATGTTTCATTATACTTAAAACTTGTTATAAGTACAATGATATATTATAATTAATTAGTGGAAGGAAAAGGGAGATGATCTCATCAATAAAATAAAAATTGAAACAAAGTTTAGATCAAATTTTGCAGTGTCTGGCATAAGTTCCCTCTTTTTGTTAACTGACATTGACTTTTTGGACTCATACAAAAAATGTAAACATTTGTTTGTCATGAGAAAAAAAGAGTGCTTGGTGTGGTTGTTGAGCTCATATGTTTTTGTGAAGATTTTAACATCTAAAAGAATTAGAAAACATTTTAAAATGTTAAATTATGAAATTTTAAGAGAAAAAAATTCAAGGCAAAATGTTCATATGTCATTTCCAGTTCTTACCCTAAGTAATTTGCAATCATTGCAATTGTTTGATTTTTATATAATCCTTTCTATGCTCTGACATCATTATAATTTATGTATCCTTAGGATAAACAGTGTAGCACAATACATGAATGTAAAAACAAGAAACATTTCAATCCCGAGTTGAGCATTGCCACTTCCATAAGAAATCCAGTGGCAGTACAGAGGGTCTCAGCTAGGTTTGCAGCTCCCAGCTCTAAAGCAGCTGAATTACTTTGGAAATTCCTGCAATATCTACTTTCAAGAGGTCATGCAGGTATGGGAAAAACAACATTAGAAGTGGCTTAAAGAGCCAGGGAAACTGTTTTTGTGTAAGTAAAGATAAAGTTAATATACCAAATTCAAGAACCACAGTTATATATGAAGATGGGCTGATGAATAATTAATCCATTGAGGTATCCAGTTTAAGAGCTATGAATATGTGAGATAATCTGGAGAAAAGAACAAGATATCAATATAACAAGTTGAGATACCCTACAATAAATTGTATTCAAAGCAAAATTAATGAACTTTATTCAAATTTGTTGCTGGTTTCTTGATAATGATTAAAGAAACATTTTGTGGGGCAGGTAGGTGGCGCAATGGATAAAGCTCTAGCCTTGGAATCAGCAGGACCTGAGTTCAAATTAGGCCTCAGACTCGACACTTACTAGCTGTATGACCCTGGGCAAGTCACTTAACCCCGATTGCCTCACCGCTCCCCCCCAAAAGTAAATACAAAGAAATACTTTGGCATAGTGACAAAATTTTTTCCAGACATGGACTATGTATGACTATATATATATACATGTATATATATATATGTATACATAGATAGAAAAATTCAATTCAGTTGTGCATAACAACTGTAAGTCTCAAAGAACTCTGGCCCTAGAACCACTTTCTACTTTTTCTCAGGTTTGATGTGGCTATTTTGAGCATTTAGTTATGAAAATCACAAGCTAAAACCCCATAATATCTCTGTTATCAGACTGTGTAAGAATTGCCTATCCAATAGCAGAAGCACTTAATCAGGACACTAAAATATAAAATTATAAAAGTTATAAAGTAGTAGATTCATTCCTTACCACCATTGCACCCAAATGGTCAAGGTTAACAGGATCATAAATTTTTAATTGGAAGGGGCCTTAGAGATCATCAAGTCTAAACACCTCATTTTACAGAGGAGGAAACTGAGGCACTGTGAGGTTGTGATTTGCCCAAAGTCACATAGCTAATAATTGTCTGAGATAGGATTCAAACACTAGTCATCCTGTTTCCAAGGCCAGTATTGTTCTTTCTGGCTAAAGTATCATGGGAATTAACATGCTAGGAACTATTCTACTTGGTCATGCCCACTACATTAAAAAACATTTATTGACCACCTATTATTATGTGCAAAGCACATTAATATTAATTAAGCACTCATGTTGATATAATTATACATACAACAATGAACAAACACATTAAATACAGTATGCATAGTTTTGTTGTTCAGTTGTTTCAGTCATGTGTGACTCTTCATGATCTCATTTGGGCTTTTTCTTGGCAAAGATCTTTGGAGTCACGAATTGTTGGATACAAAGATACTAGTGTTTTGCCATTTCCTTCTCCAGCTCATTTTGCAGAGTAGGTACTGAGGCAAATAAGTTAGTGATTTGCCCAGGGTCACACAGCTAGTAAGAGTCTGAGGCCAGATTTGAACTCAGAAAAGTTGAGTCTTCCTTACTTCAGGCCCAACACTCTATCCACTGCACCACCTAGCTTCTATATGTAAATGTATATGCATAAGTATATGTACGTATATATACATACATTAGATATGTAGCTATAGATGTACAGATATATATATATATATATCTGTACATCTATATCTACAATTCTCTATTGCTTCTTGGTATATTTTTTCTTAACTTTTCGTTTGGATTTTGATGGTTAGTCTTCTTGACTATTCTTCACAAAAACCAGGAATGAATGCTAAGTAGAATCCATTTGCTCCATAAATATTTTATTGCCTACCTTGATCAAAGTCTGAATTTTGGGAAGGCACAGGGTGGAGGGGTCAGGCCCATGATTTTATCATTCTAAAGATCTCTCTAGTGTGGAAACTCCCCACTGATATAGAATAGCAACTTGTTTGAGTTTCCTGGTACAATAGCTGGTTAAGTGACTTGCCCGGGGTCACAAAGCTATTATTTGTCCAAATGAGAAATTGAATCCATCTTTCTGTTTCCAAGGCTAGTTCTCTATTCACTATGTCATACTGCCCTCCTCTATCCTGAATATATGTATCATGCATTTGGATTTTTGCAAGCAAATAGTATTGATAGAGGAACTTCTGTGCTTCTCCTTTTATATTTTACTCTAAAATGTCTTCTTTATTGGTATACTATTACTTCACTATGAACTTTAAATTCTATCCTCACATCCCCTGCCTCTTTTATGTGCTGCCTCTTTAAGAAAATCCTGGGTTTCGATTATCCTGTTGTGATCTACTGGCATATCTGTTCTATATGTCTTAATGTAAAGCTCTTTTACTCCCAAATCCCCCTGAAATCATAGTTCTTCTAACAAACTTTTCATTAATCCCCTTAGACTTCTCAGTTCATTCGAGAAGCTGAAACATAATGTCAAATAGCTCAAAAAATATTTATTGATTATAATTATAATGATAGATGAAGCCATCATTCTCACAGAGAAGTGAAAAGATTCCTGTACACAAACAGATACATGCACATGAGAACAACTGAATATCAGTTGATATTCTCAATTCTCAAAGAGAAAATATAGGTACAAATGTTCCTAAATTTGTAATCAAAATTCAAGCAATTACTATGTCTTATGTAAGATGATTAGCACATTGCAAACTATTACTATGTGGTTATTTATAATAATTGTTCCTCATTATCCTAAAAATTGAAAATTGAAATTTTACCCTCAGGGTAGACAGGTGTGCCACCCCCTTGTCTCTCTGTCCTTGAGTATTTGAGACCAACCTAAGTAAATATAATTTTGTGCTTTCATTTTGAAAATATTGTCCCTAGTGAATATCTTTTTAATTCATCATATAATGATGATTTAAACATTTTGGGTCTGACCTTTATGGAAGTCATCTCAAACCAAGGACTTTGGTATATTCATTGACTTACTCATGAAGAGGCTTAGAGGAGCTTAAATGCCAACAGAACTCATGAAATATCAGACTTTAAAGTGGAGTTTGAACACCTGCTAAGCCGTGCTGGCAGGGAGCTGTGAAATCAGCAACTATGAGATTAAAATAATAGCTGAGTCCAAACTCTATATTCTAGCCAAAATAATATCGAACTTTATCCTTCTTGGAGGTTTGGCCTTGATTATTTCTGGCTTTCATTCTACAAATTCTTGAATGTTTGTTTCTTCCTTGACAAGATCTTTTTTTCTTTCTTCTGGGATTGACTAGGTAGCAGGTAAGTATTTTCATGTTCACTTTCACCTAGAATGCTTACAAATACCCTCTTGTTTGGTCCTTAGTAATACAACAAATCCTTCAAATCCATTTCAGCATAAATAGATTTATGTCAAAGCACAGCCAAAATGAAGATGATGATATCCATTTGAAGAATGTTTCTCTGTCTTTCCTCAAACTGCGATTTATAGATTTTGAATACCCTGTCACCAAGCAGTCCTTATTAAAGATCTGGTTACAAGATTCCTCTGGGAATTCAGTGTTGGTGAAAGAAAATCTGGTTTCTCCCAGATGAACACACATGCTTTCTTTTACTGGATCACAAAAGATATAGAATGCATGGTGAGGGAGTTGGTCATCTGTCTGAAAGAATAGATTTGTTAAACTTAACTAGAGAGGGCAGTACTAGAAACAGTAGGTAGAATGGCACAGGTATAAAAGTAAATGTGATACAAGGGAAAGCTTTCTCACAATTAAAGCAAGGGTTCTTAACTTGGGATCCATGAACTTAAAAAAATGTATTTTGATAAATGTATTTTAATATGATTGGTTTCTTCTGTAATCCTGTGTGTTTGTTTTATTCATTTTAAAAATATTATTCTGAGTTGTTCATAGGCCTCACCAGACTGCCAAAGTGGTCTATGAGACACAAAATAAGGTGGAAGGTGCCAGAATTTGTGTCATCCAAGCAGTATAATACACTTCTTTAAGATGTGGTGAGTTTCTCATTAACCAGGAATATTCAGATAAAAATTGGATAATCACTTGTCAGGTATATTGTTAGAGAGGTTTCTTTTTGGGATATGGGTTGGCCTTGATGACTTCTAAAGGAGGTCCCTTTCAACTCTAAACTTCTGTGATTCTGTGGAAACTTTTATGGCAACTAATGTTCTTATTGGTCAGGAAAGCTCAGAATTAAATTTAAACCTAGCTAATATTCTTAACATATCTTTTCTTCAGCTCCTTTAAGCTAATTTTTATACTTAAAATATTTTTGAAATCAATCCTACTTTATGTGTAAACTTCATATATGGTCTTAAATGCTTTTGGGAATGAGGCTGAATACCAATCACAAATAAATAAAAATAATAAAAGCAAAACCTAGTTGGTCACCCAATCTCTACCACCATCCATTGGGTCTACTTGCTTCATGATCTAGGTCAATGCTATCATCTTCCCTACCTTCCAAGCAAAATATCTCAGCCATGAGATTTTATGGAGATAAAGCCTGGGAAAAACAGGTGCATAAATAAATAAAATATCGAGGGAATGGAATAGATGAATGATCAAAAGAAATATTTGTAGAATGAACAAGTGAAGCAGAAGGAAGAATGAGAAAATGGAAAACAGTGATAACAGAAGAACCTGGGAATAAAGAAAATGGCTAAATGATAAATTTTTCAGATTTCTTCTTCCATTGTTCAATTCAATAATTCAGTTTTTCTTCCATTATGTTATTAAGTAAGTGGGGCTATATCTTACCACTTCTTTCATACTACTTCTTATCTATTCTTCAGTTATCTTTCTTTGGATGACTGCAAGTTTCTGAATCCAGAAAATATTATGATTTGGGAATGTGTTTCAGTTTATAGATTTAATTAAACCTATTTGCTATTTAACATGAAGCTGCTTTTATCATTCAATTAGCCAATTCAGATAGTTTGAGAAGAATTTATTGTTAAAGTATTTTTCAAATACCTGCCTCAACTAATTCATATTACAAGATTTCTAAGTTAGTACCTTAGTGGTTATTATTTTTTTTTTTTGGTAATCTAAGATGTCACACACATATGATTTTATCTAAGTTCCATTGTACATATTAACAGAGAAGGAACAATTTAGTACATTCCTAGACTTGACATTGAAAAAGACCCATATCCTTGGAGAAGGTCCTCACTCATATAATTTATGCTAATTCAACAATTTAGAAAGCTCTGATTAACACAGCAGGGACATGCTGATTTTAATATTTTTTTCAGTCTAGTCATCACTTGATACATACTCAGTGATCATGAAATTTTATGAAAAACCCCTAAGGTTTCTCTGAAGAAGAGTTAATCCTTCAGTATCTATTGCACAGTTTTCTATGCTCAGAGGAACACCATTTGTAATGGTCATTCATTATAGCCAAAAGCCAGAAATGACTGAATTAGAATATTTCTATCATGTTTCTATAAAGAATTACAACAGATTTCTATTCCAACAATAATGGCTAATGAAAAAAATTTCTCGAGTAACAGAAAATTAAAAAAAAAACTAATCTAAAATTTGAAGTCAAAGTGAAGCAAAGTGAGGAATACTAAAAAAAAAAAGAGAACTGCCTCTAGAGTCTAAGGATTTGTGTTCAAATCCTGCCTCTGATAATGATTAGCTGTATGATATTAGACAAATCACTTACTCTCTTTCTAGACCTCATTTTCTTCATCTGAAAAATGATAAAAGTATCTTTGGTCCCCCATTTTTTTTCTAGATCTATGATCTTAAAAAAAATGTTTTGGAATATGTTCCAAGAATGGTTAGGATTGTTTCCTTATTTGTCATCTTTGGTATGAAGGCCCTCAAATAAATAGCAACAAAACCCAACAAACTGCAGTTTCATTAAATTAGGCCTATAAGGTGGCACTTAGTCCTGTCTTGGCTAAAAAAGTATATTTTTTCTACTGTACCAATAACTAGACAATTATTTATTCATTACAGAAACATTCTTTCCTCATATTAAGAGCTAAATTACATTCCCACAAATCTCTGTCCTATATCTTGTACTAAATAAGGCTGTCTACATCTTGTTTAGGTTCCAAATCGTTATTCCCAAAACTGCCTATGGTCTTCGGGAGTTAATGTGAGGATTAAAAAAGAGCATGCCTTTTTAGTGAAGGGGCAACTGGCCTGCATGAGAATTGTTAAGCATGAATTTGTGCACGCCTTTTTAGAATTCTGACAAGCAGTCAAGAGAACACATTACAGAGTCAGAAAATATCAGCACCAGAAGTGACCCTGGAAGTTATCTAGTCCAACTTTCTCATTTTCAGAAAAAAGGTATTATTCTTGAGGTATAAAATAATTTGCCCAAGTTTATGTAAGGAGTTAGCTGTAGAACCAACGTTTATCCCTCCAAATCTCACTTGTCTTGTCATATCGGGTCTGCTACACTGGGTTCTAGGGGTAATCCTGTGGGTGACTGCAGCAACTACTGTGTTCACAAGCTCTCACTGATTTACTTCCCATTAGTATTCAGTAAGTAGATTTCAGTTGTTGTTGTTTGTCCTTTGTTCTAGAAGAGAACCAATAACACTACAGGAGTGATGACTTGTGCATAAATTGGATTGAAGTGAGGTGCAGCTTCACAAAGTTGTCTGCCTCATTTTCTCCTCCAGAGTTATTGGAGTCCAGTGGCAAGACAAAAGTCAAGACAACTAGAGATGGCCCAGGATGCAGTGGGTGACCTTGGTTTTTTTAAACTAAGGTCTTTCCCAGGTCTCAGTTTGTCTGAGGCAATGCCCACTCAGTGATTGAGAGCTAGGTAAAACTGAGACAAAAGATGGCCTAGTTTGTTGCCACAAAAGTCAATCCAGGAGAAGAAGACCTTCAGAGTTTCTGGTTAGATCAGAAAAGAATTGCTATTTACACTCACTCTGAGCCATCAAAACCTAAACAATGAGTGAGAGGCTTGGGCTAGGACCTAGTATTGGGCATTCAATGAAAGACAGAATGATCTGGGTTTAGAGATGTAGTCAAGTAGCTCAATTTGAATCACAATGGGCTTTTTCAAAGCTTGTTTTTTCAGAGCTATATTTCAAGAAATCATGAATAAAAATTGTGCAAGACAAGAGTTAGTTGTCCCAGATTTTTGAAAAAAATAATGATGAAATAAATAAATAAGAAATTTTTAAAAACCTAGTCCCCAAACCCCAAGATATCCTACCAAATATAAGTGACTAAAAATTATATTTCTTTGGACAGAGCACCCTCATGTAAAGGTATGACTCCCTATGTGGACAGAGGAACATTTGTGCTCTTGGAAAAAGAAGGAGGAGGAGAAGAAGGAGAAGAAAGAGGAGGAGGTAGAGACAGGGGGAGGAGGAGGAGGAAGGAGGAGGAAGGAGAAAGAAGAGGAGGAGGAAAAGAATAGAAGCATTGCCCAAGTCAAAGTGGCAGGTTAGGTCCCCAGAGAGCAGCTAGTTCTACTCACATATTGTTGTTAATCCTTTGTTCTCAAAAAGGATGAATGCTATCATAAGGGTGATGTCTTGACTTGTACAGAAATTTGATTTAAATGAGGCAGAACTGCTCAAAGTCATCAGTCTCTCTCCTCTGGAGTCATCAGAGTCCAGTGGCAAGACAGAAGTCAAGACAACTGGTGATGGTCTCAAGTAGATTCCATTCACTTGTGAAAAAGACATTTACTGAAAAAGCATAGAAAGAATATTAGTTACAGAGGATTTCTCACCCCCCTCCCAAAAACAAAAACAACACTGGCGTACACTCTTCTACATAGCCACACATAATAATTGCAATTTATTTTTCTTACAACATTGTGAAGTAGGTATATTTGGTAAAATGCTGGCATAGTATATTCCTTCCAAATTCAAATGATCTCAAGTACAATGTAGCTGATAATTTCTAGAAAGTGACCTTAGTTTAAGTGATTTGCTTAGGGTCATACAGCTAGGAAATGATAATAGTAGAATTTGAGCTTATATCCTATTGATTCCAAGTGCCATAGTGTATCCATTCTGTCATGATCCCTCTGGAATAGGTAATATAAATATTTTATGCCTATTTTTTAGATGAAGAAATGTCTCAAAGAAGTAAAATCAGTTACTCAGGTTAGCATGACTAATAAGCATTGGAACTGGGATGCAGACCAAGATTTCTTATGACTTCAGGTTCTTTCTATGCCTAACTCCTTTGCCTGACTGTCAAGATCCTCGATATGCTCTGTCAGTCCTGTGGATCCAGCCTTATTGAGCACAACTTTCAAATGGAATTTTCCAATTGGGTTAAGTCTATTCTATCTTGCAGGTACCAAGTTAATTTTGAACCTTATGCCTTTGCCCATACTATTTCCCCATCCTGGAATTTTCTCCATTCTCCTGTCCTCCTACTCAAGCTCACTTCAGTTTTAAAAACTCAGCAGAATCTCTTCACTTCTTTGTATTTACATTCTAAATTAGTCATTCTTTTTTTTTTCTTTTGGTGAGACTTGTCATGATGGATTTAAATTTTCCTACTCTGCCAATTATTTCTGGTGTGCAGTTCATAAAATCTGCCCTCTCAATTCTGATTTCTCTTTTAAACCATTCATGAAGCTCTTTTTATGATTCTAAGCTCTCTTCAGAATCCATAGGTTCCTCTCTTTCACCAGGTGATTTATTTTTCTTTGTCTTGCAATACTCATTCTTAGATGCCTGGAATTTTACTTGGTCTGAAGGCCATATTTCCTTCTGTTATTAATGTCTTCCCTATTAGCTTTTTTTTTTTTGCTTATGTTCGAAGAGTTTTCTTCCTCCCCAAATCCTTGATAATGTCATTTTTTCCCTTTATTTTCCCTTATTACTTTTTTATCTCTCTTTTGATGATAGTTTCCTTGAGGGCTGAATTTTAAATAAGTCTCAGCCTTCTCCCAAGCTTGGCATTTCACAGGTCACCCACCTTGGTCTTGGGCAGCTATGTGGTGCAGTGGATAGAGTGCCAGACCAGAAATCAGGAAGACCCCTTTCCCTGAGTTCAAATCTGGCCTCAGACACTTACTAGCCTTCTGACCCTGGGGAAGTCACTTAATCCTGTTTGCCTCAGTTCCTCATCTGAAAAATGAGCTGTTGAAAGAAATGGCAAACTATTCCAGGATCTTTACCAAAACAACCCTAAATGGAGTCATGAAGCGTTGGACACAACTGAAATGACTGAACAACAACATCTTGGTCTCGCCTCCAAATGACTGCTAGAGGGACAGAAATAGCCCCAGCTAGGCCTGGGCACATTCCCTCAGGTTTACTGGAGTGCCACATAGCCATACAAACATGTTGTTTCCCTGTTTCTTCTGTTCCCCAGTTCCCTGGCCCAGTAGCAAAAAAGTACTGCTACATTACTACTACAGCCTGAGTAAACCTGTTCTGCTTAGAGTTTGGATCTCAGCACTGGGGGGAGAAAGGTGTAGAGTTGAGTTCTGTTATAATTATGGACAGGTGTTCTTCCCCATTTCTACATCCCTTCTGTTCTTTGGTTGAGCTCTGTTACAACACGGAGTGCTGCCATGTTGCTTTTATTGCCTGAATCCATTTCTGCTATTTGGTTCTCAGAGGCGCTGGGAGGAAGGGGGTAGGTTTGGGTCTAGAGTTACATTCTCTTTCAAGTGCATGGTGAAGGGCCTGCTTTCTAGAGTGTGGTGGGCAATAAAGGGTTAGGGTGTGTTAGGGTTTGGTTATTATTGGCTTCCTTGCTGTTAGTTCACTGAGTTTTTACCTTGCTTTGATTCTTGGTGACCTAGATCGTGGAAACAATTGAAATTGCTGTATCTCTGGTGAGTCACTCATATTTGGTAGAGGTTGGAGAGTTCATGAGGATAGGTCAGTATGTCTAGTCGTCTGTCTTGATGGTCACATGACCCAGAAGGTTTTCAGGTGAATAATTCCTTCTGGGAACTTCTAATGACAGCAGGCTTCATTGATATTCCCTTTCTCTTAATTCCAATTACATTGATGTACCGCAGTCCAACATTTATTATCTTTGATTAATATTTTTGGGCAGGCAGTTAAGTGGTGTAGTAGATAGAACACCAGACTTGAAGTCAGGAAGACTCATCTTCTTGAGTTCAAATCTGGCCTTAGACACTTACTAGCTGTGTGACCTTGGGCAAGTCACTTAACCCTGTCTGCCTCAGTTTCATCATTTATAAAATGAGTTGGACAAGGAAATGGCAAACCACTCCAGTATCTTTGCCAAGAAAACCTGAAATGGGGTCAGGAGGAGTCCAACATGATTGAAAATGACTGAACAACAACAATGGCAACAAATTATTTTTGGGAAGCAATACTAATTTTTCTCTCCACAATTTTATTAAGCTCCCCTAATCCAGAGACAATGTGTTATTCTTCTTTCAAAAATTAGAAATATGTGCAGTTGGGCAAAATAAACTTCCTTATTAGCTATATTCCAACCTTCCACCCCCTTTTCTCCCAAAAAACAAAAGCAAGATAAACAAAGAAAAAAATATGCTTCAGTCTGTATTCTGAATCCAGCAGTTCTCTATCTGGAGGTGGCTATTATGATTTATCGAGTGCCCATTGAAATTTTGGTGGGTCATTGTGTTGATCAGAGATAGTTTTTCATACTCGATTAGCTTTAAATATTGCTGTTACTATGTATATTGTTCTCCTAGTTCACTTCACTCTGTATCAATTCATACAGGTCTTCCCAGGGTTTATGAAACCATCTCCTTCTCTTTTCTTATAAAACAATGGAATTCTATCACATTTATATACCAAACTTTTTCAGACAATTCTCAATTGATATGTATTCCATCAGTTTCTAATTCTTTTTCACCACAAAATAGAACTTCTATAAATATTTTTGTACGTATGGGTCATTTTCTTCTTACTTTGATCTCCTGGGAGTATAGCCCTAGTAGCAGTATTGCTGGATCGAATAGTATGCAAAGTTGAATAGCCCTTTTGGGCATAGCTAGAAATTGCTTTGCAGAATGGTTGGACAAATTCACAGTTCCCCAACAATGCATTCGTGTCTGCTTTTCTACGTCCCCTCTAGCATTTGTCGTTTTCCATTTTTTTTTGTCATCCTAGTCAATCTGAAGGGTGTGAGATGATACTTCTGAGTTGTTTTAATTTTCAGTTTTCTAATTATTAGTGATTCAGAGAATTTTTCACATGACTATTGATAGCTTTAATCTATATTTGTATGAAAAGTGTTTTGTAATTGTGTTCATATGGTTTCTGAGTATGTCTTGGCAGATAGACTCAAGTATTTAATACTGTTTATAGTTATTTTTAGTGACATTTTTCTTTCTATCTCATCATGCTGGATTTTGTTGATAATATGCAAAAATGTTGAAGATTTGTATGAGTTTATTTTATATGCTGCAAATTTGCTGGTTGTTAATTGTGTCAATAAGTTTTTTTTATTGACTCTTTAGGGTTCCCCAGGTAAACCATCACATCATCTGCAAAGAGTGATCATTTTGTTTTCTCATTGTCTATGTTTATTTAATTTCTTGTACTTGTCTTACTGCTAAAGCTAGCATTTCTAATACAATACTGAAAAATAATAGTCATAGTGGGCATCCTTGCTTCAGCCCAATCTTATTGGAAAGGTTTGTAGTTCATCTCTATTACAGATGATTACTGCTCTTGGCTTTAGATAGATACTACTTATCATTTTAAAGAAAGTTCTGTTTATACCTGTACTTTTTAGTATTTTTTTAAAATAAAAATGATTATTGTATTATGTCAAAAACTTTTTTTAACATCTATTGTAATCATATAATTCTTTTTATTGCTATGGTAAATTAAGTTTATAGTTTTATTAATATTGAAACAGCCCTGAATTCTTGGTATAAATCCAGCCTAGTCATAAGATATGATCTTCCTAATATATTACTGTAATCTCCTTGTTAGTATTTAAAATTTTTGCCTGAATATTCATTAGGTAAATTGGTTAATAGTTTTCTTTCTCTGTTTTGACTCTCCCTGGTTTAGATATCAAGACCATATTTGTGTCATCATAGGAATTTAGTAGGATTCCTTTATTTTTTTTCAAACACTTTGTGTTGGAATTAATTGTTCTTTAAACGTTTGATCAAATTCACAAGTAAACCCATTTAGCTTTGGTTTGTTTCTTCCCATTCTCCCTTAAGCAATTTATTTATAGCTTGTTCAATTTCTCTTTTTTCTAAGATACTGTTATTTGTGAATTCTATTTCCTGTTCTGCTAATCTGGTTAATATATTTTTAAAGATATTCATCCATTTCACTTAAGTTGTCAGTTTTATTGCCATATAATTGAGCACAATAGTTCCTAAAAGTGCTTTTATTTCTTCTTCATTGGTTGTGAATTCACCCTTTTCATTTTTAATATTGGCAATTTAACCTTTCTTTCTTTTTAAAAAATCAGATTAGCCAATGGTTTATTTATTTTATTTTTTGTAAACCTCTTCCCCAAGTTTTATTTATCAGTTCTATTTTTTTTTAAATTTCAATTTTGTTAATCTCCTTTGATTTTCTGAATCTCTATTTTGGTGTTCAAACAGGATTTTTTAATTAGTTATTTTTCTAGGATTTTTTTTTTTAGTTTCATGCTCAATTAGTATCTGATTTTTTTTATTGATATAAGTATTTATGATGTATTCTTCTTTCTTGACATGTTGTGCCACAGTATTTGATGGAGAGTAATGGCTCAATAAATACTCACTACCTGACAAAAATAGAAAAACACTAACAACGGACAAAAGTCAGATCTAATAATATAGGCCATCACAAAGTTGCATATGTGAAAAAGGAAAGATCTCTTGTTTCAGTTCCTTCTATATAGGTGTAGCAGAAAATAGAATGTTTTTTGACCTGTAAGAGACCAAATCTAATAGTCTAACTCACTCTTTTCACAAGTGTAGAAAGAGGAGCCTAAAGAAATTAGATGGGTTGTCCAAGATAACACAATTAAGTAAGAGGTAGAGTTAGGACATAAACATAGGACTTCTGACTAAACCTAGTTCTCTTTCCACTCTATCACCCTGCTTCTAGACAGACCATTTACACTTTCACCTCCAATTAGGCCATTTTCTTCCCTTATTTCCATTTACAATCTTTTAGTGATTTCATTACTAATTTTACCTATAAATTGAAAGGTAAATGGGGAAGAGAGAATTACAATTTTGCTTCTTTTCAGCCATTCTGATTATAGATGGATAAAGAGCTAGAAAACAATGATAGAAATAAGGTTTTGGAATACTTATAGATTTCATGCATCTTTGCCTTCCCCATCTTCCCCCCCCCAAAAAAATGATATATGAAGAAGCATTGATTGCAAAACCCCACAGAGGCAGATGTAGTTGCCTATATCTCTTTCTTAAGACAGTGTGGTATAGAGTGCTAGATCAGGAGTCAGGGAAACCTAGATTAGATTCTTTTTTTCAAACACTTTTCTAGCTGTGTGACCTTAAGGAAATGATTGGACCTCTCTGTCTTCATCTAAAAAATAGGAATGATAACTACACTTACTTCTGAGTTGATAAGATTTTATATACACACACACACACAGACACAGACACAGACATATATATGTATATGTATATACATACACAAACATACATATATATACATATATACATATATGTATATATATGTTGAAGTACCATATAAATGCTTTTATTTTTTGTAGCTCCCTTGCCAGAAAGCATTTCTCTTTTATACATATGTAGAGTCAGTAAGAATCAGCATCACATGGTAGATAATGATCATGCCTCTGAGTCAGGAAGACCTGTGTTCAAGGCCTGATGTCTGATACACACTAACTTTGTGATCCTGGGCAATTCACTTAACCTTTTAGTGTTCTAGGTAGCTTTATGAAATATAAATGTGGCATAATTATCAATCTACACTGATAGATGTAGTTTCCTTAATCGAGTTCTCTAAATAAATGGAATCATTGTTCCAGAATTCCCCTTCTGCCTAAACAGAACAAAACAAAACAAAATAACAGCAATCAAAGAGTGAGCTTATTGGCTGTAAAGCATAATGTTCAATTTCAGAATGATTGGTTTCTTCTTTTGTTTGAGGTTTACTTGAATCTTATTTTTTATTTCTTTGAAATTAGGTTAGAAATTTTTGTAAATTTTTATTATCTAAAATATTTTATTATCTAAAATATTTCTATGACATAACAATGAAGGAATCTGAAAGTCTGGTCAATTTCTTAAGCTATGGCTATGTAAGCCTAATGAGGCTTGTATGGGCCCCCATTATCTCTGTGCTTACATGGCAATTTTCTGATTAATACTAATTAATGGCATGTTATTGCTCACTTAAAATGAATGATGAAAATGGTCATTCAACCCTGATATTGAAAACACTCTGCAAAAGTCTATGAATCAAGAGGTGGAGATAACAAGATCAAAATGGCTACATGTTATTTTCACTTTCTCCTACAGTAACTTGATATAAAATAATTTTGGGGTTGTTGGCTATGAAAAATGATTGTTGACTGATTCTTCAGCTTCCTTTTGAAACTGCTCCTTGATTTATTTATAACTATCTCCTCTTGGTAGAATGGGTAAGATACATAACCCCAGGAAAGCCAAAGAAGATTTGTTTAATCTGTGAGTTAGAAACACTTGGCATTTTCAAACACCATTTTCCTCCCATCCTTACCAACCTGTTGAAGGATTATATGTGCAGTAATCGATTATTATTTGCGCAGAGTGAGGATTGTGGGAAAGGTGGATTTACTCTTCAACATTCCTTATATCTTTTGCCCTGGTTTTCTGGATTGCCTTGCAGCTGAGTGATATGCAATTTCATCTCTTGCATTTCTCCTTCAGCAGCTTTTTAAGTGACACTTTTGTTCCCACAACCTTCCGTGTGAGAGAAGTGTTAAGGCTAGATCATAACATGGTTGTTTCTGCCTCCCATAAGAATACTTTAATCTTCACTAACTTGCCAAGGCAGGTTTTCTTTCCAGCAGACACAGTTATATAACAACATCCCCAGCCCCTAACTTAGTAGAGGAATCCTCTTGCAAGGTTCAAAGAAGTGATAATTTGTGATGCCACAGTCTTCCCCTATTTTGTAACATTTATTCGCTGCTAAATTGTTGGGTGACATGGTGATGTGAGTCTCCCCAGGCCATGTTGAGGACTTGAAACCACAGAGATTTATGATTCTATCTTCTATCAACTTTGCTCCAAGGTTTCTCAAAAATGTTTTACCACAGATGATTTTTGACATTAGAAAAATTGATGGTCTCTATATACTAAGATTTCTGTTTCTGTATTCCCAATGTCTAGCATATAGTGGGTGCTTAATAAGTGCTTATTGATGACTGGCTTCCAAGATTAGCAGGAGAGGGAGTCAGGGAGCTTTTGGAGCCAAACGAAAGAAATCAAAACTAGATTTAGGCTGAAGAATTGTCAGAACTAATGAGTATTTTTGTTATTGTTCAGTTATTTCAGTTGTGTGTCCAACTCTTTGTGACCCCATTTGGGCTTTTTTGGCATAGATACTGAAGTGGTTTGTCATTTCCTTCTCCAGCTCAATTTACAGATGAGGAAACTGTGGCAAACAGGGTTAAGTGACTTGCTCAGAATCACGTAGCTAGTATGTGTCTGAAGCCAGAATTGAACTCAGGAAGATGAGTTTTCCTGACTCCAGACCTGGTGTTCTATCCATTGCACTTGCTGCCCAATGATCATTTTTAATCATACATAATTTCATATTGAACAGCTTTGAGGGAAAGCATTATTATCATTAACATTTTTTCATCAAACTACAATTCATATTAAATTGAACACCAAGGATCCATGGAAAAAAAGTTTGGGCAATGTGGTTCTACCTCCCTGATGTTTGATTCTCTGATAAATTTAATATGAGTTCTGTAATGGTCTACTTATACGATGCAGACATTTTGTTCTATCAAAACCCTCAAGGGTAAACTCGTGTCAAGTCACGCATCATGTCAGGTGTGAGCATTTTAAACAATAATAGTACACACATAGTGCTAGATGTGGCAGCATCTGGCCCATGGAATGCTGTGAGTCAGATGTGCTAATCAGAGAGTGATAGCTGCTGGCACTTTTATATTAAGGCTTACAAAATATTTGATATATATCTCACTTGATCCTCAGAATAACCATTTAAGGTAGATATTGTATTGATTTTTCTCCCCACAAAAAAATAAGCCCAGGCTATGGAGGTTGAGTGAGTTATCCATAGTCAAATGGCTAGTTAGTTTTAGTAAAAGGATTTGAACCCAGGTCTCACTTGGCTCCAAATTTAGAGCTTTCCCCACTTCACTCCATTATAGTGTAACCTGCTGCATTATAAATAAATCATGAGAAGAGCTCCTCACTGCAGGCTGTTGTTTCTGTTTTCTGGATTATTGTCCTAGCAATGAGCCTTGAATGACTTCTGGCAGTGATGATTATATGCTTCTTCCTAAGAAGACAGCATGATGATGTGGAAAGCATGCTGGATTTGAAGTCAGATGATTGGAGTATAAATCCCAGCTCTGTACCACCTGTGGAATTTTGATCAAATTGTATCACTTCTTTGAGCCTCAGTTTGTTCTTCGGTAAAATTATGGCGTTTGGATTAGATGACCTTTGAACTCCTCTGTAAAGTTTCTCTTCTGTAGGGTATTGCACTAGATGATCTTTGAGCTCCTCTGCAAAATTTTTCTCTGTAATAGAGTGTTGGACTAGATGACCTTTTTGTTTTAAATGTATCATAATTACAGGATCACAGAATTTTTGAGCTGGCAAGGACCTCAGTAACTCATTTAATCAAAATCATCCCTGAGCGGAAATCACCAATTTAAGAAATCAGAAGGAAGATCATACAACCCTTGCATGAAGTTCTCCAGTGAGGAGACACACATCACCTCCCCAGGCAGCTCATTATGCTTTGGGGAAGCTCTTACTAAGTTTGTTTATTTTTCCTGACAGCAAATCTAACTTGGCCTCTTCAGAACTCTTATCTATTGCTTTCGGTTCTTCCTTCTAAGATGAAAAAGAGCAAGTTCAGCCCCTCTTCCATATGACAATACTTTTTAAAACAGCTTCCCTCTTAACCCAGTCTTTTCTTCTCCAGGTGAAACATCCCCACTTATTTCAATGGATCCTTCCATGACATGGACTCAAGATCCCTCAATCTTCTGATTGCACTTTTCTAGGTGCTCATCACCTCATCAATGTCCTTCCTAATCAGTGGTTTCCAGAAGTGAACAAAATATTCTGGATGTGGTCTGACCAAGATGGAATTCAGAGAGACTTCACCTCTTTATTGCTAAAGTTATATAACCCCAAGTTTGCATTAACTTTTTTTGTCTTCCATATCACACTGCAGACTCATATTGACTTTGGATCATGAGTAGCTATGGATCAGAAGTGCACTCCTGCACCTTCATCTGGTTTATAGAGCAATGTATTTTTGCCTAAGACAGAGCTGTATCCAAAGTGCTGTGAGTTCCCCATTTGGCTGGTTTCCTGTAGTGCAGTTAAAAGTCCCTGTCAATGTTAAGGATACTCTTTCCTTAACTTGGTCCACATAAATATAGGCCAGCATTGCCCCATGTACTAACCTCTACACCTCAGCCCCACTTGGATGCTTGGGGCTTTCCAGGGAGCACGTTCAGCCCCCAATGTATTCAGGCCACTGCTTGCATGCTTGCCCAGAATGACTGAGTTATATGCCAGGGCACACATGCATTCTACCCTCCCAAGCTGTAAATAATAATCCATTGCTTCCAAACATGCTTATCATGTTCTTCCAACCCAAATTCTTATTGAACATTCCACTAAAACTTCTACATCTTTTTTCATACAATTTGTCATCTAATCATGTCTCCCTATTCTTCTCCCCAACCCATCTTATACTTGTACAGTTGATTTTTAGAATATAATTGTAAGATTTTAATTTAACCCTATTGGACTTTACATTCTTAGATTCAGCTCAGTGCTCTAGCCTGTTAAAGTCTTTTTGGATCTTGACTCTCTTATCTAGCTATAATTCTGCTGAAGAAATCTCAAATATCATTTCCCTTTAGAAATTATCGTGGTACTTTAAACACAATGGCAATATAAATTTCATTCAAAAAAGTCCAAATAGCCACAATGACTCAACATAATTTTTTAAGTAATTGAAGCAATGTTAAATTCTGTCCCTATGAAGAGCGAAAAATTAAGTTTTTGCTATGAGGAATACCTTCAAAATAATCTGGCCTTCATGTTCATAGTATTATTAATTTTTTTGTTTGTTTTTGTTTAGCTCTCCCTTCCATCTTTGTGTCAGCAAATTTGACATGTAAATATGCTATTTATGTCTTTATCCAAGTCATTGAGAAAAGTGTTAATTAGCACAGGGCCAAGGACAAATGCCTGGGGCATTCTACTGGTGAGTTTCTGCCAAGTTAACATTGAATTACTAATGATTCATTTTTGAGTCTGGCCATTCAACCGGTTCCAAATCTATTTAATTATAATACTGTCCAGTTTGCATCTCTTTACCATTCCCACAAGGAGAGTATGAGATGTTTTATCTAACATTTTGCCAAAATTTTGGTTAGTTATTCTCCTGATTTAGCACCTATTAGTTTTGGAGATGTAATAGAATGGAATATAATAGAAAGAAGATCACGTTTGGATGACTTGTTCTTGAAGCCAAACCATGAGGCCTCTTTGTAATCCGCATTTATACTTATGGATGTTCACTAACCACCTTTTTAGATGATCTGCTTTAGAATATTCTAGGGACAGGTAGGTGGTACAGTAGATAGAGTGCCAGGCCTAGAGTCAGGAAGAATAATCTTCCTGTGTTCAAATCCAGCCTCAGACATTTACTAGCTGTGTGACCCTGGAAAAGTCACTTAACCCTGTTTGCCTCAGTTTCCTCATATGTAAAATGAGTTGGAGGAGGAAATAACTAACTATTCTAGTATCTTTGCCAAGAATACCCCAAATGAGGTCACAAAGAGTCAGACATGACTGAAAATAACTGAACAACAAAAATTAGAATTTTCTTAGGAATCAAAGTCAGGTTCATTGGCTAATAATTTGTAAACTATTCTCTTCGACTTCCTTTTTGCTTTGTTTTTCTTTTGACCTTGGAATTTACAATTTTCCAGTGCTGTGGTACCTCTCTTGTTCTATATGAACTTTCAAATTTCAATGACAGTGGCTTAATATTCATTTCTACCATGACTTTCAGTTTGATTTGAATGACTTGAATTCATCAAGGGTTATGAGATACTTTCTTCCATATTGTAGTGTACTGGGGGGTACGGTGGGGAGGGATGGCATTATATTTTCCCTTTCTTGACTTACGTGTCTATACAGAAGTCCTACTCCAGTTCCTCAGCATGGTGTGGAGATCACCTTGGATTCTCAAAGTCTCAAAGTCGGGCTCTCATCAGTTCTGGAAAGTTCTACCATAATGGAAAAAAAAATACGAGTATGTCTTTGGGAATAAACTCAATCTGTTTTCTCAGGACCATCTATCTCATCACGGAGAGGACCTTCACCAGTACACTGGCCACCATGGCAAACCATGAAACAGGAAAACATTTTAAATGTCCCCCAGTGCAGGGTGGCCCCCTTCTGCATCTTCTGTGATGGAGTCAGAGCAGTAGCAATGGGGGCAGAGGGCATTAAGAATAGGACCATTTATAGACAGCTAACAAACTGAAAATTTGACTGGTGGCACTCTAAATGTGAGGTTGCTTCTCAGGGACCAGTGAGTGAGTGTGAATATTGTTGAAGGAGTTGAATGCTGGCTTTCTTCTTATAAATGAAACCAGAAAAAAGAAAAAAATTGAAGTTAAATGAAAGGATAGTTCACAAGTTCTCCTTGAAAAAGAAGAGTTTATAGAGTGATTTTATTTTGTGACCTGAAGCTTCAAGAAATACCAACTCATGGGACATTTGGTCAGGACCAATGATAAGAATTTACAAAACAATGGCCATGAACATATAATGGCAATTTAAGCACCTACATTAGTGGCTGCTTGTGAACTGAGCAAGAATCATTATGTATTTTCTGAATATTATATTCAGAAGCCCATTTATCCTATTGAGAGACAACTTTCTCTGTGAGCCACTTGATGCTTCTTTCTACTTTTGTCTGTAACTATGGATGAATTAGGGCTGCTAACTGGCACAATGGATATAGTGTTGGGCCCAGAGTCAGGAAGACTTCTTGAGTTCAAATCTGGCCTTAGCCACTTACTAGGTGTGTGAGCTACTCACTTAATCCTGGGCAAGTCACTTAATCCTGTTTGTCTTAGTTTACTCATCTATAAAATGAGCTAGAGAAGGAAATGACACACCACTCCAGTGTCTCTGCCAACAAAATCCCAAATGGAGTCACAGAGAGTTGGTCATGGCTCAACAACAACGTGAATGAAATATAATGTTTTATTAACTTTTATTATAAATTATACATACTGGCTTTTCTTGATATGACACTATCTCCTTACCATATCTTGGGTATCAATTCCATGTTGGCCATTTTTGTTTTGTTATTTCTAGTTCAAAGATAATTCTCTTTGACAGGAAAATAATTGAATCAATCAATTCTGGCTTGTCCATGTTGCCAGTTATTATTATCCCATCTGTTCAAAGTAGAAGTTTTATCCTTATTTTGAACCTCCTTTCCCCCCAATATAGCTTAATAAAAAGGTCCCTTTTTATTGTTTTATGTACTAGATGCCACTGACACTATTTTTTAATAGGACTGTGCCTTTCAATTATATTAATCCTCTATTATCTGTCCTTGTATTCATCTTCTGTCCATATTTTATGTTATTGACTGATGAACTCCCTGTGAATGTATCTGTCTATATCATCTCTATCTCTTGTCAATCAACCTTATTTTCATTACTTCTTCTAGGGTTGTCTGATGTTCTTATTCTTTGTGTCTTGGTGCTCAGGATTGAAAGCACTGGCCAAGAATAGGATTATCCTATATTTGTCTACAATGGAAGACTGTTGTGTTGAGGATCTCATGAAGAACTCTTGCTTGTCTATTTATAATATAGAATCTAATAAATTGGATGATTCTATCTTTATTAGGGAGATAGCTGATTGCTATTTGTCCTAAAGACTGATGTCTGAAATATCAGTTCTACTGAAAACATAGAATCACATTTCTCTAAGTTGGAAGGAACCTCAGATGTCATCTTGTCCAGCCTGAAGTGTGGATGTTGTTGACAGCATCATAGACAGACTTCTTACTTCCTGAGGCAAAATGCTCCATTTCTGGACAGAACTATTTTTCCTAGAAGGCTTGGAGGGGGAGATTTAGATCAAGACAAGTGGTCTGAAGGCACAGCACTGGCATCAACTGCTGCTGCTAAGCAGCATAATGCCCTGTATCTTCACCTATAAATGCCAGGTAGTTTAAAATTCTTACAGTCACTGTGGTGGTGAAAGTTCACATTGGCTCAGCTCCAAGTCATTTGAGCATATCAAATTCTACTCTGAGATATTCATTTCTATCCCAGTACAATTCCACAGAAGTATTAAGCAAATTTATTCTAAAATTGACTTACTGAGGGCTTTCTTGGGATCCTGAAGCAAACAAGGCCAACGGATATGGAATGTCCTTTCCAGTAGACTGAAAATGCTTAATCCATTCATTTTAGTTAACTAAATATTCCGACCCCTATTCATGCAGGGTACTGGGATAGATGCCTGGGGAAGATTTAGCAATTAGATAATACTTGGTACTGGCCTTCATGAAACGTATACTTCACAAGATTTCTTTATCATCCTGTGCAGTAGAAGCAAATGACTAAAGTAAAAGAGCAGCCATACGTATGGATAACCCCATGGGACACTATATAAAAATAGTAACTCATGCTTATATAGCTGTATTAGGTTTACAATGCATTTTCCTCACAATAATCCTGTGAAGCAGGGAGCACAACTGTTGTTCCCAATGTGTAAATGTGGAAACTGAAGCACAGTGATGCCTCCAGTTTCATAGCCAATAAGTGGCAATTAAATTCAATTTGAATTTAAATTGAACCCAGCTTTTCTGACACCAATTACACCATTGTATTATATTTTTCTAGGATTATATTTTGAAATTATATATTATATAATTATATTATATTTTGAAATATCACTAAGAACAGAAATCTTGCCTTGAATTTGTGTGAACAACTTTCTTTGAAGCAATTTGGTCCACTTCAAAATTGGTGTCATGGCTTCCAAGCACCCATTCTTCTCCTAGCCCTGTTCCTGAATTCTGGATCTCAAAACTATGCCTCTGTTTCTCTCCCATCTTGAGATTTTCCTCAATACCTATGGCTTCCTTACCCTGGAACATCCAGTCATCCTTATGTCCTCTTATCCTGGAAGGACTCTGTACATTCAACAAGAGTGTAAAAACCATTGTGTGTTTCCATGTTGGAAACCACACTGATGGGCATTGCCCTTGGCAAAGGACAATGGAGGGCTACATACCAAGATGTCTGTTGACATCTGTTTTTCTCTCCCTGTGAGTCAAAGCGTTGTTAATTACTATTCCTGTGAGGCTCTGTTGCTCTTTATCTGAACTCTTCTGCACTACATCATCTCTCATGCTTATTAACTGAGTGACTTAAGGCAAGTCATATAATATCCTTGAACCTCAGTTCTCTTATCTATAAAGAGAGAAGGTTGGGCTAGATGCCCTTTGAAGTTCCTTTCAGCTCTAAATCAATCCTGTGATTCCCTATCACCATGTATTTTCCTCTGAAGGGTAGATAGGTGGCACAATGAATAGAGTGCCAGGCCTGGAGTCAGGAAGACCCATCTTCCTGAGATCAAATGTGGCCTCAGACACTCACTAGTGTGTGACCCTGAGCAAGTCATTTAACCATGTTTGCCTCAGTTTCCTCATCTGTAAAATGAGATAGAGAAGGAAGTGGCAAACCACTCTAATATCTTTGCAAAAAAAATCCCAAATGGTGTCATGAAGAGTCTGAGACAGCTGACCACCAACAACAACAACAGTATTATTCTACAGTTGTTTATTTTTCTTCTTCCTGGGTATCCTGCCTGAAGTTTGGTCTTGGACAGGGTTGTTCTGTCTTTGTCACTGATAAAGGACTGTTTTATTGTGGATCTCATGAAGAAGTCCCATTTAATTTGTGCTTCTTATCAAAACTGATAAACTGGCTTATTACATCATTAGTGGAGACAATTAACATAGATAGTTGGATGCTAAGTTTATTAATTTACAAATAAAAATTATTATGTGAACATGCAAAAGATCTGAAACTTTTTCAGCTTGGGAATCCCATATTTATTTCTAGGGAGTTGCCTATGGCAAATAGAGTTTAAGTGTTTTGCCCAGGGCCACACTCCTAGTAAAATCATAGATAGGATTTAAACCCAAGGCTTCCTGATTACAATCCCAGCCCTCAGTCCATTACTCCAGGCTGTTAGGCTACATAAATGATTAGTGAATACAAAATGAAATATAGATACATAGGAGGGAAGTGAAATGGGAACTCTAGTTGAAAGATGAAAAAAAATTACACATATGCAGTATTAACTATATTTGGGATCCATGATTTCATCAGTGTGGGGATCTTTCATCTGCCTAGAGTATAGCCTTCTCCATAACTTGGTAGATGGTTTTCATCAGTTCTTGTGGCTAAAACATTCATCTCCTGATGTGCAACCTTATCATATGCCTCTCCAACTTGAGTGACGTTGGTCCTTGGACTGTAGATATACACTTTTCTCTGGACCTTTACTTGAAACCTTTCCAGTGTGGTACAACCTGTCAAAATTTGCACTTTGCTGACATAGCCTTTTAAGTATCCAGGGTCACCTTCATACCACAAAAACAGCATACAGAAATAATTGGGATAAATAGATATTATTCCAGTGTGAATGTGATGTGAATATTAACCATCAAGCTTCAAGGTCATTCCACATTCCACTGGGAATTCATTCTTAGGATAACAGCTCCATGGACAAGGTTAAGCATAGAAAAGAACTTGGGACTAGTGAGCTAAGAACTGGGCTTCACAAGTAAGACTGGGTAAATGGGGATGAAGAATTACAGCAAAAAAGGGAAAGATGATTTTTTACATAAACCTCTTTTTCCCTTTTCTTTTCAGCTATGTTATTGCTTTTCCACATTAGATTATTTCTTTGTTTCAAAAAGCCAGCTTTTTACAAGGATCTATATACATATATATGTAAATATGTGTATGTGTGTATATACTCACATACACACACACTCAGGACTATCTCTCTCTCTCTCCCTCTCTCTCTCTCTTACAAACTTCGATTCTCTCCAGGGACATAAACAAATAACAAATATACATACACACACACACACATACACATACACACACATAGATATATCTCTATATATGTTTTTTTCTTCCTGTAATCTTTTGTATTCAGGAGAAAGAAAGGATAAACATGGCTTATTATCTTTATGTTTTGTAAACAGATGTTTTAGTTCATTCTACTTGTATTAAAATAATAAAAAAAGTATAACTAAGGAAGATGTATCTGATAACCAATCAAATTATTTCAAGGATACAAATAATAAAACAAGAAAAGCATTATTTATGCTTAAGAATAAATATGTCATTACAGGCAGCAGATTGAAAGTGGAAGAGAAAAAATTGGAAATGAATTCTAGAAAAGATTTCCCAAGTATATGGCCTATTAGATGGTGAAAAAGTAGTAAAAAACAACAATAACCCAGAATTATAGAAATTATTAGTGGGAATGAATGGATCTGTTTCTCCCTTTAAGGGCAGCTTTGATCCTGTCAATCCAATCTAAAGCTTTTTCCAGCTGAATATACAGTACATGAAATAAATGTGGATAAAAGTTGTGTTAGACCAGAGTGCTTCAAAACATGGTAAATTCTCCAGTATTTATATTCTTAGACTCTTCATAAGACTGTTATGAAATGGTCATAAAATTACTGAGTTGAATTCATTTCTGGTCAAGCTTCTTAGGATTTATGATCCATTAGTGAATCCAAGGATTTTAAGGATTTTAGGCAGATCAGGTCAATGTTGGGAGAGTATGTCTGGGATTAAGATTCAGGGTACCTCTAGAGGATGTAAGACTAAAGTTATGGGGCTAGCCAAATAGCATTTCAAGACATTAAAAGGATCCTCATTTCTGCCTTCCTAAGAGTTCTGGATCCAGAAGAATGGATTTCTTCTTTTGATGTCAGTCCATGATGGACCACAAATCTGGTAGAGGGCCTCATCTGTTTCTATGCCCTTTTAAAACAACCAGAAATCTTCTAATTCAATCTCAATTTAAATGAAGTTTGAATATTTCTATTGGACTCCTGACAAGTAACTAGCCAGCATCTGCTTGAGGACCTCCTTTGATAGTAAACGTACCACCTACCAAGACAGCCCATTCTCTTTTCTTGGATAGCCATGAGAATTAGAAAGTTTTTCTTTATTATGAGCAGAAGCTACTCCTTGTGACTCTACCAGTTAATACCAGGTCTGCTTGCTATGGCCACAAATAATAAGTGTAATCCCTCTTCCATATCACAACTCTTTAAATAGTGGAGATGACTACTATGTTCCCAGATGTGTCTTCTCTTACTCAGCCTACACATTCTTAACTCCCTTAATGCATCATCATATGGGATAGTTTTCACTTATCTCACCATGTTTGTCACTTAGATGCTTAGAACTGAACATGATACTCAGGATGTTGTCTGACCAGGGCAGAGTTGAGTGGGATTTTCACTTTCCTCATTTTGGACTCAATTATTTTAATGGCACAACCCAAGATGGTATCATCTCTTTTGTCTGCCCCGTCACACCGCTGACTCTTATTGAACAAGCAGTTCCCTGAAACTGCTGGGTATTTTTTCACATGAATTGCTTCTGATCCCTTCTACTTTCCCCATTCTGTACTTGTGCAAATATCTGTTACAATTTGAAAATAAATTTATTTGATCACTCTTTTTAGTGAAGAGAATACAAAACATTTAAAAATATAGCCCATTGTAGCTATGTTCTTTAATAATTGATACAGATCAATTATAAGTTTAATAATTATTCTATGACATAAGTTGTTTAAAAGTTTCAGAGGTTTAGCTGCTTGGTTCCCAAGAGAAATGATTATTATTAACCAATGATTTGAGGAAATGCAGAGTTCCTCCTTTTTCTAAAGTCCTCATTTCAAAGTTCAGTCCCTGAAGAATATTACTAATAATGAAATTGAATTAACTCTTTCCTCAATCTTGTTCAGACCCAACCCAACTTTACTAGGAATTTAATCTAAGGTGAAACTCCAGACCCATTGTATTCTGCTTACTCTTGGGTGGGGGATAAATTTTTTTTGAATAGATTTCCCAAGGCTGGGCAATTTAGAAGTAAATGACATAAAGTTATATTTGCCAGCTCTTATTGAAATAGGTCCACCTCTCATTATAATATTCATTTTTTCATTAATTATTAACCAATCAGAATTGATTGCTACTCTCAGGAACACCCACTCCTCCAAGGGCATATAAACTGTGAGCCCACCAACATGAGAGATCTTTGGCATTTGAGAATACCACTGACCTCTTTTATTAATAAAATGCTAGTATTATTAATAAAATGATTAATTACCCACAAACTGCATCTCTCAAACTTTTTAAACATCACATTCCCATTCATATTAGTGGGTACTATGTATATAAATCCCAAACTATCATGTTGAAAATTTGGGACTATGTCTCTAATGAGACAAAGGAGACATCAAACAAGTTTATCCTGAAGGGGTAATTCAAGTTTTGTATTGTGGCAAAGACTGGAAATTGGGATTTATATATTCATGTTGTTGTACTCTTTTAGTGGTTAGAATTAGTGGTATATGAGACCTAAGGGTCTGTGGGAGAAAAAGCCTTTTGTCTTTTGCCTGTGGTTGAGAGAAACATTCACAGTCATTGAAGTGAAATATTCATATGTGTGTTAGAAATAACATTTGCAAGAGATAACCCACTTTAGCTTTTAGACATTCACTTGAGTCCCAAATGGTTGATCTGTAATCACCTGTTCCTGGTCAAAAAAAAGAAAACAATCAGAATTAGAGATGAGAGATGCATGATTTGGCAGTTCAAAAATGGACATATCTGCCCCTTTACCCAGAGCACCTGCTTTCTTTACATCTGGGCCTTTGAGTTCTTTCCCAAAGGAGTCAGGTTGTGTACCTCACTTGTAACTATTTTCCCAAGAATATTTAATTTTCTAACCCCAGAAAATGAAAAAGGCAAGAGCAGAGAGTTGTGCAATTAATAGCAAATTCATAGCCATCTTTCCACAGCAACCCATCGGCTTTGCAATTTCCCCAATACAGTCCACAGATGTTTACATCAGTGACACTTGGAGTAGAATTGCCAGAAGATCACCCTCTATCTGCTAGCCCTAAAACACTCTTTTTTATACCTAGATATTCAGCATCTAAATGAGAGTGGACACATGAAATAAAATATGATTATTCAGTATTGCAGTGAGGCAAGGATCCCTGGGTTCATTTTCTTGCAGATGCCTCAAAATGGGCTTCACCAGTTTCCCAGGGTAGGAATCATCCCTGAAGCTATTCACTTTGTATCATTGCAAATTTTCTTGTGCCCTCCATTTCCCTTTTCTTTTTAATAACTTTGTGTTCTACCAGTAATTAATTAGAGTTACTGACAAAAGGATTCAGTGCCATCTACTGGGACTAAAGAAGTCATATTTCAAAGGGTGTGGGGAGGCAACTATAATGGAGAGTCCTCAGAAATAATAAAAATGAATGAACTTCCCATTTGACTCTTACAGAATGAACCTAGAATAGACTGTACTCCTGGATCTCTGCCCCTTCAGTTTGCCAATAAAAGTCATTATGTAGTCATTCTCTGAAAATCTGATCTTTTTTAAACCAGTCATAAAAGCTATAAAATCATGTAGTTCTATTGCTTTTGGGTATGAGATCAATACATTTTATAATCTTTAAATTTTTTGAAATTAGAAGAGGATAAATATATGGTTCTATCAATTCTCTATTTGGAGGTTGCTAGACCAATGAAAATCCAAAGTGGTAGGTAATTTTTCCTTTGGGGCAAGCAAGGTCTTACAGTATGTCTCAAATCATAAACTTGTTAAGGCAAACCATGACATCCTTCCTATATTTTAACATAAAAAATGAAACATGTACATTTATAACTGAAGTGCTATAGTTTTTTTGAGGATAAAATATAGTTTGATAATTTGAAAACATTTTGTATTACATGTTCGATATTCAAATTCAGTACAAAAATCAATTCATAGTCTTCTTTTTATAATTTATATTTGGTTTAGGGGCATGCTTTTGTAGATTCTCTGCAATATGATAGTAGGTAGGTTGATAGATAGTGTTTATCTATATCTAATTATTCTAATTATTCCAGGGTATTAGTCCTAATGAAAGATAATTAGGACCTAAATTAGGTCAGTGCCCATATGAGTGGTATGGGCAGGATAGATTCAAGGGACAAGACTTTAAAAGCAATAATTGTGAAGTGTGGTCTGAATTTTCCATCATGTGGATGAGGAGAATCAAATGCTAACATCATACTATAAAGTGCTTATCTAGTTTAATCCCTTACCCCATTTTACAGATGAGCAAATTGAGACTTGAAGAGATTATGACTTGCCCACCATAAATTCAACTACCATTTTTAAAATGCTTGTTATATGCCAAGCACTATGCTAAGTGCTGAGGATGAAAAGACAAAAACTAAATAGTTTCTATCCTCAAGGAGCCTGTATTCTACTAGGACTAATGTTTCATGTACAAATATAAATGCGAAATAATTTCGAAAGAGAATGTGAGTTAGTGATCGGGGTGGAGGGGGATCAGAAAAGCTTTTATAGAGGGAGGAACACCTCAGATTTTTTTTTAAAGGAAGTTGAGGGTTCTAGGAAGTGGAATTACAAAAAACTTGTTAGTGTCAGAGCCAGGACTACAACCCACTTCACTTGATTCACAATCAGTGCTCTTTCCAACACATGTATACTACTTTTCTTTTCCATTTACCATTAAATAATGCAATTTATAGATAGATTACAAAGTTTTCATAGTGGAGTTTAGAGCTTTACAAATTTGACTCAATCAGTGCATCATAACATAATATTCTTGGGCTCCATTCCATAGGCTGCTGCTAAGTAACTTCCTAGCTAATCTAATAATTTAATCTTAGTCAAGGAGTTAATGGTTCTTTATGTGACAGTCTTCAGAGAAGGCACCTGTTTTTGGTGCCTTACTTCAAAGGAAGGAATGGTAAAGAAATGTTTAGGCATCATGACAAGACCTCCATTGTGAAAGGCATTTAGTAAGGGAGAGGGAGAGCATAAGAGAAGGGAACAGTAGGGGGTGATGAGTAGAAGGATCTTTCCTTTAAATCATGTTCTAGTTGTGGCTTCCTGCTCCACTTTCATGAGACTATTGATTACTAGATAATCAGATAAATAGATGAGGGTCATGAGCTCCAGTGGGTTTAAGTAACTTATCCAGTGTCACACAGTTAGTTAAGTAGAATGGTAGGAATTTAAGTACAGATGTTTAGACTCAAAATCCAGTAGTCTTTCCACCAAACCACCCTGTATCCATCTCTGCTGAGCCCTCATATGAATTTTCTTCTCCAGTCATTAAGTCTACATTCAGTCCATCATCTCCTCTCCCTCCTCACCAGAAAACTGGAAGCCACTGCTAGAACTCCCCTCTGCTTTGACAGATTGGTTTGAGCCTCTCACCAAATGAATTTCTTCACCCTCCCAGCTTCCCTTTAGATATAGTTTCCTCCCATTATAATGTAAACTCCTTGAGGGACTGTCTAGCATACTTTTTGTTGTAATGTAATAGTTGAATACAGTGTCTTATACATACTAAGAACTTAATAAACACTATCTATCTATCAACCTACCTACTATCTATTTCTTTGGGTGCTCCAGAACTTCTGGTGCAAGCTGAACTAAGAATTATGGGACACCCTGTATTACTGTGATTTTAGAGACTGTGATAGGAGTTAACTCTTTTTGTACTAATAATCTGAATACTTGGAAAAATAAATATATAATTGGTAGACTCCTTTTAGAGATTATAGGGTATAATAGAGTGCTAGATTTGGATTCAAGAAGATCTGTATTCAAATTCTACCTCAAATACTACCTGGTGACCATATGAAAATGGTGATAATGTCTAATAATGTCTAAAGTGCTATATAACTGTTTGCTTTTATTACTTCTTCAAGAATGATTTGTATGTAGTTAAGTGCCTAAAGGAAAAAGCCTCTGTTCTTTCTTTTGTTCTAGATTTCCTTTCTTCCATTTCCACCTCTTGTATATATCCCCTTCAATCCTCTGACACTGCCACCATCCTGATGCAGACCTTCATCAGCTCACATTTGGACTATTGCAATAACCTTCCTGTTGGTCTCCCTGCCTCAAGTCTCTACCCACCCCAGTCCATCTTCCACTCAGTGGTCCAAGTGATTTTCCTAAAGCACAGATCTGACCATGTCTCCCCCTTCCCCTCACTCGACAAACTCCAGTGACTCCCTATCACTTCCAGGATCAAACACAAAATGCTCTCTTTGACTTTTAAATCCTTTCATAGCCTTGTTCCTCCTGCACTTCCAGTCCTCTTATCCTTATTTCCCTTCTATTCTCTTCATATACTCTGCAATCCCATGGCACTGCTTTCCTTGCAGTTCATTCTTCAGAAAACTCCATCTCTTAACACAAACCATTTTTACTACTTATCTCTCATACCTGGAAAGCTCTCCCTCCTTATCTCTGACTCTTAGCTTATCTGGCTACCTTTAAGTCTTGGTTAAAGTCTCACTTTCTGATACATGCCTTTCCAGGTCCTCCTTAATTATAGCACCTTCCCTCTAAGACCACTGCCAATTTGTCCTTATATACCAATTGCACATGGAAGTTTGCTTGATCTCTCCCACATTATTCTGTGAGCTCCTTAAGATCAGGGAATTTTTCATTTATATATTTTTTGCCCTTTTTTTGTATCCCTAGTGGTTAACACAGTGCCTGGCATGCTTAGTTAAAGCTAGTTGACTGCCTTCTAAGAACAACAAGCTGGATTGAATGCAGTACTTGGTTTGGGCAGAAAGGTTAGGGGCAGATTAAAGTGGAAATAGAAATGAATCCTGGATTTGATCTATAGGCTGTTTTAATTTCCACAGTAATGACAAGAAAACCCTGCTAAAACATGATGGAGTTTTGTTGACTCTGAGAAGAGGACAACGGAGCTAGAATACTGGACCCTTCTCTACTATTTATCTGAAAATCTTTGTGTAGAATTTAATCATGAATTCAGAACTCTGGCTGCATTGAATGCTTAAGCTTAATGGAAAGTTTCATTTTCATTCCTTGACCTAATTCATTTCACAATAAAATGTGGGCTTAATGGGAAATTTTTCTTTTGTTGGTATTTTCACACCTCCAGATATTTGCAGAAACAAACAGAGATTGCAAGCAGCTGATTGCTTCTGAAATTAGCTCTGTACAGGCACAGGATGATGTCTGAGAATAGCTGCTGTTTAAAAAAAATTAAGTGCATACACTGAAAAAGGAGAGAGAGAGGATTGCATTGAAATTAAGGTTTTATCATCTTTCAACTTATTTTGTAAAATTTATCAACTAATAAGTTCTTTAAGTGAGCACCCAATTTAACCCTCTTAAATGGAGATTTTTTAAAAAAAAATCCTTTATCTGGAAATAAAATTATAATTTATTTCAAAGATGCAGGTACCAATAGATTTGGGAAGGTACGGTAAAACATTTTGACTCTGGCTTCATTGAAAGAATTCTTTTTGAAACCATTTCCAATTTATTTTTAAAGTTGATTATCTCACTAGAAAATATAAGTACCAATAAAGGAAATAAATAAATTTTATTCCATTAAAGTTAATATGCATTTATTTTATTTTTCAGTTAATTGTCAAATTCTCAAGTAGATCTTTGATCACACTGCCATAAGTATTCTGTCCAAAGATCTAAATTTTAAATGCTTGCCTACTTCAGCAGAGGACTACTACTCCTTGGAGAAGTAGCACAGTGTACCAGATAGAGTGTTAGACTTGAAGTCAGAAAAATCTGGGTTCAAATCCCACATCAGATGCCTACTAGCTGGTGGCCACAGGTACAATAGGGAGGATAATACTTCTAGAATTTGCCACAGACCATGGCTGGGACATGGCTCTCATCCAGATATTCTTATGAGTTTGCTACAGAGGTTAACTGAAGTTTGAAATTAAAGACAGAATCTGATCATTTTTTTCTAATTCTATAAATTGCCATTGTTGCTCTCTCTGTGTCTCTCCATCTCTCTCTAGAATTTTCAGTGAGAGTTGGTTAGGGGCCTTTGTGGAACTAAGGCATCCAGCATCCTCCCCCATCCTGGAAAAAAATGATGACTAGTTAGAGGTGACAGATGAAGGACATGAACCAGCCATATCTTTTGATTTGTCTCTCTTTCCCCAAGCATCAGTTAGCAAACCTGAACAATTTTAGCTTCAGAAGTGGCCTTGTAACTGCAAAATGTTAGGAGCTCTTAGGCTCTTCAGTTAGACCGACCAACAGTCGGTGGCATTTCCTACCTTGGAAAGGATGACCACTGACAGTAGGTAGAGAACCCTCTCTCTGACCTGGTTAGCAAGACTGATCCCTTAGAACTGCCTGAATCATCCTCCACAGGTAGCCATTCTTGAGCTAGTTGACAACTACAGTGAACAAACAAGAGGCAGGGGCTCCCTGGTCTGTGGTACTGGTAGGGTGTTGCTCTGGTAAGGAGCAACACTAAGGCCCTGGCACAGAAGAGCATTAACAGGTGGGGAAGGTCTCAGGATAGAGCAATATTAGACCTTGCAGGAAAAAAAAGGGGGAAGTCTTTCTGAGGCATCGCAAGGGAGAAGATTTAGTATATTGACCCACTATTCTTGGTAGATCCCCATAGAAGAAGATATCCTGGATGGTGGTCTGAGGTACACTAAGTGGGGAGTGATGGAGGGTATTGGTATTGACATTGCAACTGGTAAATATTGCATGCAGGGGGAATAATCACCTCTAAACTATCTTACTGCAGTTGCCCTGATTCATGATGAGGCTCAGTGACTCTATAGGAAGTATCATCATCTTCATTGTAGTACTGATGTTCCTGGCACTGCTCCTTTTCACTGATGCCTTTTAACATTGGGAAACCCACTCTAAGTTGCAAAGGTTTGACACTGCCTAGATTTAGTCCTTCCAAGATGAATGGGAAGAGGATTTACGTTCTTCATTCTTCCATTGTTTCAGAGGGTCATTATAATGCTTGATGGCTTTTGTATCATTTCCTTTTTGTTATCTTTCTGGAAGATTTTTCTTTTCCTCTTCCCATACTTCCCATATCAGGCTTCTCATATTCTTGAGATTAGGGTTGTCCTGATAAAAGTCATAGAGTAATTTAAATGGTACAAGCCTATTAGAAGACTTTGCCTCCAAGGGGTGGGATGTGAGAGGAAGAATATCTACTTGGATCCCCTGCTACTTAACTCAGCTGGTTATTTTATTTAAAAGGTATATAAACTGTCCTGTAGACTTGATTGGCTAAGCTAACAGGAGATTAGGTCATTAACATAGCTTTCTGGTCACCTGAATACAAGATGAAATACACGTTAATACTCAAATAAATCTGTATTCATATTGACAAAAGTATTATGTCCAAAGATGTAAATTTCAAGGGTCTCTTTTCATTCTAATCTTAAACCTGAATAAAAGAAAAAAAAACAATCTAAGTTACCTCCACAGGTTCTTCATTGTACCAGACAATCCCGAGCCAAGTCTGGCCAATTTCCCAAAGAGATTCATGTTCCTTAGCCTGGCATTTAAAGACTTTCAAAGTTCATAACTTCCTTATTTTTCTGGTCTTGTCTCATATTATTCCCCCCTATATTCTATACTTCCATCAAATTGGATTGCCTGCCATGCCCTTCTACACATATTACATCTTTACCTTTGTTTATGTTGTTCCTTTTATTCCATTTTCTACTAGCAGAATTCAGTTATAACCTTTAAAGCCCAACTCAGGTTTTGGCTCTTCTAGCAAACTTTTCCTGATCACCTAGTTGGTAATAATCCATTTGACTTCATACAGTATTTCTACCACTCTGTCTCTCTGTCTCTCTCTCTCTCTCTCACACACACACACACACACACACACATCATGCATTTTTGCATTACACTTATTACTGAATATGATCTATTCTCTGCTAGACAGGAAGTGCCATGAGAGGAAGGGCCACATTTTAGCTTATCTGTGTTTTTCCAGTGCCTAGTGTAGTGCTCTGGCTATGGTAAGCTTTTTTTTTTTTAACCTTATGGAAATTAATATGAATAAGATATATATAGTAATTTCTATGGAGGTTCAGAGGAGAGAGAACTCAATTTTGGATCATAAGATTATTGGATCATTGATCTGAACATGAATGGACCTTAGAAATAATATAGCTAAACCAACTAAATAAAACAATATTCATAAAGGTCTTAACACAGTTCCTGGTACTGATTAGGGCCTCCCAAATCCCTCATTTTATGGATGAAGAAACTAAGGTCCAACAGGTCTGAAAATGTCTCAAAGTCACATAAGTTGTGACAGTGAGTGACCGTGAAAGGAGGTAGCTTTTGAACTGAGGCTTTAAAAAAGCAAATGGAATTCTGATAGGCAGAGATGAGTGATGGGATAGGGAGGGGAGGTAGAATTCTAGAAGAGGAAATTGCATGAGTGCAGAGGAGTCCTTGGAAGACAATGAGTAGTCAGTTTTGGCTAAGCACAGCATATATGAGTAAGATTAGAAAAGGTATTTTGGGACTAAGTAGGTGGTCTGGCCTTGTATGCCAAATTGAGAAATTAGGCCTTTGTTCAATAGACAATGGGATGATGTAGATGGTTTTTAAGCACAGGAGTGCATGGTTGTGCTTTAGGATAATTAACTTGGCAGTGGTATGTAGACTAATTGGTTGGAAGGGCAGATTAGGGACAGAAAGAGATTTGTAAAGAGCTATTGAAACAGAAAAAAAGGAGTGACCTCATGGGTTTTGAAATAATTATTAATAAGCTTTTTTGATGTAATAATTCAAAAGAATGTTCAAAATGAAAAGTATATAAAGATCTCCATAGAAATTATAGCTTATATTTTCTCTAATAAGTATTTGATGCTACCAAGAAGGAGATATGCCATTTACAATCTTAGCTTTTATCTATGCTTTTAATGTATTTGTTTGCATCTACCCTCCTTACATTAGTCTATCCTTGCATAATTCAGGACTTGGAAGCATTTACTTCTGGTGTCCCTAACTTTATTTAACTACACCTTAGCTATTTTAAAATTTGTGTTCTTTTCTTTTTTCTTCATTTTCTTCTCTTTTTCTCTCCATTTCTCCTTCCTTTCTTCTTTCCTTCCTTCTTTTTCTTTTCTTCCTTCCTTGCCTTCTTAACTTCCTTCCTAAATTCCATCTTTTGAGTATTCTGGCCTAATCTTTCTTTTAAACCTAGAGCTAAACTGTACTCATTTTAAACTAATTAAGCTTCTCATTTTGGACTAGGTATATCTAAGGCTTATTTCTTTTCAGCTCAACTTTCAAATTTATTCTGACTGAAGAGCATTAATATTTTTTTTAAATATGCACTTTGAGGCATCATTTTATTCATTCTTTCAGTCCTCAAGTTTTATTCAAATTCTCTGGTGCTCTGATTATTATTCTTTACATAACTGAAAACCAGATACATTAAGTTCTATGTTCTCACTTGGTGAAGTCAATATACTGTCTACAGCAGTGGTCTTCAAAATTGAAGTTGTTGCCTAACACCAAGAAGGCCTTGACCAGACCCCAAAGGGTATGTGATAAAGTAGTCTGAGAATTAGTAGCATCTGACTCTTCTCACAATTGCCAATCCTGCTGCTTATCTACAGAGCAACCACACCTACCCTTATCCTCCAGAAATAACTCACTCTTCCCTCTCTTTTTCTTATGCAAGTTCTCATCTTCCCACTTCTGAAGTGGAGGTTGGTCCCCCAGGGTGGATGTATTTTAACTGCTTACTGGACACCAGATTGAAACAACTATGCAGGTGCCATTGGGAAAGTTTCTACACCTCTTCCCTCCAAATAACCTTGGAGCTATGACATATTCCCAGGGACAGGCTTTACAATTCTGGACAATGTCAATATGCAAGTGAGTAAAAGCCTTTCCTCCTTCATTTTGGTGTAGAATGCTTCACTGGGGATAATCAGACATTGATGGGCTAAGAATTTTATCACAGATCTCCTTACATTATCTTTCCCCAGGTCCAGATCCACCCTTTTAACAAACTTCCCTATAGGATATGGAAAAATTGGGGCACTAATGTATTGTTGGTGGAGTTGTAAACTAATCCAACCATTCTGGAGAGCAATTTGGAACTACATCCAAAGGGCTATAAAACTGTGCATACCCTTTGACTCAGCAATATTGATACTAGGTCTGTATCCCAAAGAGATCAAATAAAAGGTAAAATTCTTTATGTTGGCAAAGAATTCTAAATTGAGGGGATGCCCATCAATTGGAGAATGACTAAACAAGTTGTGGTATAATGCATGATTGTGATTGTGATGGAACACTATTGTAGTATAAGAAGTGATGAGCAGAATGGTTTCAGAAAAACTTGAGAAGACTTCTATAAATTCATACAAAATGAAGTTAGAAGAAACAGGAGAACATTATACACCATAATAGTAATATGGTATGATGATCAGCTGTGAATGACTTAGCTAGTATCAGCAATACAATGATCCAGGACAATTCCAAAGAATTCATGATGAAAAATACTATCCACCTCCAGAGGGCGAACTGATGAATTCTGAATGCAGATTGCAGCATACCTTTTTTGCTTTCTTTATTTTTCTTGTTTTATTTTGTTTGTGTTTTCTTTTGCAACATGGATAATATGGAAATATGTTTTGCATGATTTCACATGTATAATTAATATTGCTTACCTCCTCGAGGAGGGAAAGAGGCAGGAGAGAGGGAAAGAATTTGTAACTCAAATTAAAAAAAAGATTGTTAATTTTTTTACATGCAATTGGGAAATATTCAATGGAATTGAAATTATTTTTAAAAAAAACTCTTCTATTGCTTTTGAGAGTACTACGATCCTCCTAGTTACCCAGGTTCATAGCCTCAGAATTATCCTTTGTGTCTCTCTCTTCTTCACCCTACATATTCAACCAGTTGGCCAAAACTTATCTTTCTACCTTTTCTTTTTTTTTTGAGTGTGAGGAAAATGGGGATTAAGTGACTTGCCCAGTGTCACACAGCTAGTAAGTGTCAAGTGACTGGATTTGAACTCAGGTCCTCCTGACTCCAGGACTGGTGTCTATCCATTGCACCACCTAGCTGCCTCCTCTACCTTTTCAACATCTTTGTGTCTGCCTCCTTCTCATTACTCCCACATCTACAATCCTAATTATGATTGTATTACTTTTCACCTAGGCTACTACAATGTTTCCTAAGTGGTCTCCCCATTTCAATCCATCTTCCATATAGCTGCCAAAGTGATTTTATTGACTTGCATGTAACCATGCTACTCCCCTATTCAGAAGTCTATGGGCTCTATAATCTATCTTTATGACATTTTAAAGCATTTTGTATAAGGTGTATAATGTACATAATTAGTAACACCAGAGTAATATATATGTTTATTACTTTGGTACATGTTCAAATCACTTAAGATGAAATCATCCACTTGGGAGATGCTTAGGATTTTCTTTTTGGAGACCTGAGGATTGACTCACACATAGACTTTCTGCATTGATTTACCAATGGTTGGAAGTAGCACTTAACATGTGTCATTCTCCAGTTTTATAGTTTATCTCTGAGCCTTTTGCCATTGGCTGTGTAGATAGTACTGTCAGTATCTGTAAAAAATACAGGGCTAAGCACTGTTGAGCTCTTTTCTAGCATTCTTGTCTAAGGTTACTCACAGGAGCTGACACAAATTATTAAACACCTACTAACTGTAAGGTTCTGTGTTAAATGAATATGGGGAAGGTTGTGGATACAAAGAGGAAAACAAAAGAGACATTGAACTCAAGAAGCTTCTTTCTACTGTGGAAATAATATATAAAATATACATGCACACAAGATATATAAGAAATGGTTATATATATTATATATATACATGCATACATACTCACATACGCACACATATATATTATACATATACATATACATACATACATATATATTTATATACATACACAAAATGGTCAGGTATAGTGAGAGCATATTCTAAGCAGAGAATAATAATATGTTAAAACTTGTCTAGAGTTAAACTCTAGTCTAGAGTTTCTTAATCTTTTTTGTGACATAGAGGCATAGACTCTTGGGGCAGACTTGCAAATCCTAAGAATGCCTTTAAGATTAATATTTAAATGCATAGAATAAAATGCATATGGTTACAAAGGAAATTAATGAAGTTGAAATATAGTTATCAGAATAATTAAGAACAAGCTCATAAATTCTAGGTTAAGAATCCCTGATCTAGTCCAACCTATTTATTTCATAGAAGGAGGAACTGAGACCAGAGGGATTTAAGTGATGAAGTGACAGACCTAGTACTTCATCACAAGCACTATCTAAATGGTGGTGCTAACCTATCTCTGATACACTATGATCTAAGGGAGAAAAGGACAACAACAAGAAATAAAAATACCTCTTCCCAGTAAGCATATTGGGCAAGAGGAGGATTATCCTTTGAAAAGCCTTTACTTTGTCTCTGGGGCAATCAGAGAGTTCAGGACTGATCTCTCTTCCTAGGATGTTTATGACAATTTTGGGTGCTTGTTACAATTTGCTTTTATGAATCCTTTTGACAAGAGAGGAATAGAAAATTCTCCAAGTACTTTCAGGGTCACTTTCATTACTTGAATGTAGTTTAAGTCAGTTGCCTATTAGCCTTTTTTTTTTTACTCCTACACTAAGGCTGAGCACACTTGCATTGGATTCAAAAAAGAAACTCCCACATCCTATAGCCATTAGGGAGTCAAGAAAGCGAATATGGACAGCCCTGAAACACTGTCTTTAGTGTCTAGGGAAGAATGTAGAAAGTCCATTACTGTTTCTTCAAAAGTAATTTTAAAATGCAAATATGGTTGCTAACAGATTCTTGTCTCAGTAAGATTGTCAATTTTCCTGCCCCACACTCATTTATTTTTTATAAAGAATGAAATATGGGGCAGAGATTTATTTGTTGACAGTTATCAGCAGTAACTCAGGCTCAACACTGACCTAAATTCTTTCTGCTCAGAGGCGGTGAAGGAGAAAATAATGAAGGCAGTGTTATTTCTGAAATGTAAAATTTGAAATCGCCAGAATGTATTCAAGTTCCTTGAAGGTTTGAGAGTTTGGGGCTTACGAGTTTGTGATCTCACTGGACAACTGTAAGTGCTGAGTCCTGTGTCAGTTTGTTCTTCTGTATCTTTTAAGAGAACTTTGTTTCAATTTTATATTTTGTTTTCAGTTTTAAATATATTTCCTAAGAATTCTATAAATCAGAAATTAAACTTTTGTTGTCCATGTATATATATTTCATGGTTGTATTTTGGTGGGGTATGATGTTCTTTGGAAGTAGTGGCAGTGTTATTTGAATGCTGATTCTGAATGTTTCAAAATATTAGACTCTTAAATCCTATCCAGAACTTATTAGACTACTATTTGAGAAACATCAGGTTAGAAATATTAGTGGACCAAGCTATATTTGTCATTAACACTGATTTCATGGTTCTAACAGAAATCCCATGATTCATTCATTTCTTCCTCTAATTATCTTTTATGAAATTGTCACTATATTGAAAGTACCACCAATCCACCTGCTTTCCCTTTTGTTGGATGTCTTTCCTATGAAGAAGGTTTACTGGTTCATTTCCTTATTCTAGGTGTGAGTCACAGAATTTTGAAGCTGGAAAGGTTCTCTGTGGTCATCTAACTTAACCCATACATCTTTTTTTTTTTTTTTTTTTTTTTTTAGTGAGGCAATTGGGGTTAAGTGACTTGCACAGAGTTACACAGCTAGTGAGTGTTATGTGTCTGAGGCCAAATTTGAACTCAAGTCCTCCTGACTCCACAGCATACCCAGCAAAAGGCTACCCAGCTTTTTTTTTCTTTCTAAGAGTCAAGAAGGGAATCTCCTTTCCTCCAGAGGCACCCTATTATACTTTTAAATAAAACTTATTAGGAAGATTATCATTATATCTTTATATAATTAGCCTCTGCAACTTCTTCCTATTGCTCTGAGTTATATTCAGTGGAGTCAAGGAGAATAAGTTCAATTACTCTTTCAAACGACAGTACTTTAAATACCTGAAGATAGCTATCATATTCCCCTATGTCTTTTCTACTGTAGGCGAAAGATCTCTAGTTCTTTCAGCTAATCTTAAGGTGGAATGACCCTTCATCCACTTGTTAAAATGCTTGTCCTCCTCAGGATACTTTCCAGCTTATTAATATCCTTTCTGAAATGTGGTACTCACTACTGAGCCCAGTCCTTCAGATGTAGTCTTACTAAGGAAGAGCACAGAGGTACCTAGTCCCAGGCACCATTAGTGCATCTTCAAATGCCTGTAACTATAGATTAAAGATCATAATAGCTTTTTTTTTTGGCACCACAGTACGCTGTTGCTTCATACTGAGCTTGTAATATTCCTAAAGGACTCTGGTAATTTTCAAAAAACCAGTACTAGAGTGGATTTTTTGTACCTAAGTGGTAGATCAATTTCATCTTACATATTAAGTCCAATGTTCTAGCCTGTCAACATATTTTTAGATCCTGACTCTATTACATAGTGTGTTACCTACCTCTCCCAGATTTATGTCACCTAACAATATAAGTATGGCATCTTTTTTTTTATCCAAGTCATTGAAAAAAAATGTTAACAGCACACAACCACTAGAGACTTCTTTCTACATCAACCCATTACACTTTGGTTTCTACCATTCAACCAGTTTCCACTCTACCTAATTGCACTGTCATTCATCCCATATATCTTCATCTTGCTCCCAAGAATACCATGAGGGATTTTATCAAATGCTTTTCTAAAATCTAGTCAACCTATAGACAGCATTCTCCTGATCTATCAATTTAATAATGCTGTCCAAAAAAGGAAATTAGCTTAGGCTGGGTGAATTGTTCTTGATGAAATCATGTTGGTTCCTTGTGATTGCTGTTTCTTTTCATAGATATTTACTAGCTATTCCTTTATTAGTATATTTTGGAATTTTGGCAGAAATTTAAGTCAAGTTCACTGGCCTATAGTTTTCATATGCCTTTCTCTTCTCCCTTTTTGAAAATTAGGTAACACTTGCTTTTTTTCAATCTTATAGCTCATATCTATCTCATCCTCCACAATCTTTCAAAGATCACTGCCTGTTTCTCAAGAATTGTAGCCAGAGTTTATACATAGTAATATGGACAGGATAACAAGGAAACTCAAAACTGTGCCCTATCAATATAGGTTGAAGTAAATGGGAAAGTTCATCCTGAGAATGAGACAACAAGTCATTATTTGAAGGGTTGTCATGTAAATGATGATTAATATCAGCACAGTGGGAAAAAACAAAACAAAGGAACCATGCATGAAAGCAGATTAGCTTAGGTAGGACCATGTACAAACAACATAAACAAGAAAATATCTGAGGGGAGGCACTAGCATAAAAGAAGACTGAGAAGGACTTATTTCAGAAGAGGAGCCGTTAGCTGAGATTTGAAGGAAGCCAGAGAAACTAGGAAATGACAATGAAGAGGGAGAGGGTTCTATGCATTGGGGAGAGTCAGTGAAAATGCTCGGAGGCTTGTGCAAACAGCACAAGCAAGGAGGCCAGTGTCACTGGATCCCAGAGTATATGGAGTAGATGAAGGAGGAAGAAGACTAGAAAGTCTCAAAGAAATGCAGGAAGGTTACTTGGGGTTGATTAAGTACAACTTGAGTTTATTGATTAAGGGGATGACATGGCCAGATCTGAGCTTTAGTAAGATCACTTTGGCAGCTGAATGGAAGATGGCTTGGAGCAGGGAGAGATTTGAGACCAACCACTAGGTTATTTCAATCATCCAGGTGTGATACAATCACATTTCCTCTAAAATCTCTAGGGTGATTTTTTTTTTGTTTGTTTTGTTTTATTTTAAAGAAAGAGAATGAGGCTGGTGTATACCAGGAAAGCCAGTTGAGGTGTAGTTGCATGAGGAGAGAGATGCATGAGGAAAATATGGGAACAGATTCTAAAGTGGTGAAGCTTGTGGGCATATCACAGGCTATGGTGATCTGGGTTTATTAGATATTTCCCTGTTTCTCTATATTTATTTGTACATCCAGGCACCTGGGAAAAATTCCCTGTGTAAATGATGCGTGTATTTGTGTTTGCTCCCAGTATCTATGTCAGCCAATGACTATACATGGAGATTGCTCTAGAACCTGAGAAAAATCACTCCTAAAAGTGAATGTTTAATAATGATCAGGCTGCAACTCAAATTCAGCCTAAGCACTGCTTATCTGTATTTGCTGAGCAAGCTTCTTGTCCCAAAATTGAAAGGGTTTTCTTGTGAGGCTGTTAGCTCACAACTAGGAATGTCCAAGTGGGGTCTGGATGATGACCTAGCAAGGATATTGTAAAGATTTGTGAATTAGATGAATTATCTAAGGTCACTTCCAATTCAGAATTTCTATGATTCTGAACCTAAAATTATACACACTATGATTTTCCTAGAAGGCAAAGTATTCTAAGGAGTGTCACGGCTATTCATATTTACAAATGATATACTTATTCCCCCATAACTCAGCTAATGTATGACAACTCCTCCCCTAAAAGATATAATTTCCTGATTTTTACAGGTCTTTTTGCCCATTGATAAAAATCCCTTATCTCATAAATTTTAGCAGTCATGCATTTATTTAACATTAATTATGAACCAACTGTTAGCAAAAAATAAACAAAAAACCCCAAAACCCCTCTATATGAGGGACACTCATCATTTGGGGAATGGCCACACAAGTTGTGGTGTATGGTTGTCATGGAATATAATTATGCTATAAGAAATGAAGAACAGGATGGTTTCCAAAAAACCTGGGAAGAAGTCATGCAACGTAAGATGAGCAGAACCAGGAGAACATTGTGCACAGTAAAAGCAATATTGTAAGATGATCAACTGTGAAAAACTTAGTTACTCAGATGAAGACAGTGATCCGAAACAATTCCAAAGGACCCATGATGAAAAATGCTATCCACCTCCAGAGAGAGAACAGAAGAATTCTGAATGCAAATTGAAGCATACTTTTCTTTTCACTTTCTTTATTTTTCCTGTTTCATTTTTTTGTCTGTGTTTTGTACCATGACTAAAATGGAAATTTGTTTTGCATGAAAAAAACCTTCATGCTAGGTGATAAAGATGCAAAATTGAATTAAGACATGGTCCATGCTCTCATGGAGCTTAGACTATGGGAGTGTACCAAGTATACATCTCCTGGGGAAGTCTCTGAAGAATGCTGTGCTTTGTTAACCTATTGATTACACAGGAACTGAAGTTTAGGTTTTACTAGTTTTAGACCTAGCCTAAGGTGAATGGTTTTTTTTTATGGAGATAATAGTCATATCCTGATAACTTTGGATTCTATAACAGACACAAGACCTCTTTGAATATTGTCATATTTGATGAGCATATCCATTCAAAGGTTGACCAGTGAACCCATCTCTAGGGAGCAGAGTATACTGTAAAGAATATGAATACCATCACATTATCATGGTCTTTCTATGGATCTTTCTCTTCCCTAGATAAATTTTCTGTAGTTGGCAGACTGCTGACTCTTGTCTGACATTAGGGATTGTTCTCCTTCTCAGGGGGCTGTCTACCTGTCAAAGACTTTCTCTCAATCGCTAGGAGTGAGAGGAAAGGGAGGGAAAATGATTGGAGGAAACAAATTGCTCAAAAGTATTACCCACTGTGATGAATAAGGTCCAGAAATGCCACTAAACAGTGACATTAACATGACCAAAGAATGATAGTGCTTCCTGCCATGAGGTACTTTGCAAGGAAACTAAATAATCTATTAAGTCAAGAAAGGGTCATTAAATGTTTTATTTTAATAGGTCTAATCTTTACAAAATGGGATGTTTAACATGTTTTCATCACTGTTAATAATTTAAATCGATTCTCTTTATCAAAACATTTTAATTTTTGTTTGTGTTGGACACTATTCACAGGTATAATACAGGCATGGTAGTAAATGAACTCATGGCATTGATCTAGGCAGGGATTGTGATTGGTTATTTGCTTAGTAAGAGTAGTACCTTAAGGTTCTTCTATTCCCAATTAAAACAAACAAACAAACAAATGTTTCTGCCACTAGTTTGCTGAAGTCTTTGAAATTGTTAGTATTAACCACTGCCTTTGGCTAAGATAGTAAAGAAACTAGTTAAAAACAATTTTTTTTTAGATGGGAGAGGAACATGAAGCCATTAACAGATTTTAGCTCATCAGACTGGGTAACAAGGTACTAACCACAAGAAGAGGGTCAAAGGAGAAGTGGATGTGTCCAATTGAGAATGGAGGGATCCCAAATAGGAATACTCTTTTTAAAGTTTGCCATTGACTGTTGCTGATTGAACAAATAGAGAAACTAAATAAAATAGGCATTCACCTTATGCACAAGCAAATGTATAAATGTATTAACTGGTAGGAAAAGGGGACTACATGGGACTATTGTATGGCATATGTGATAGTCTCCCTTTTCCTTAATAAGGAAAGAAGATGAAAACTAATCTTTTTCAAATAATTAAATTTTACTACCTGTGGTGAGGCATCCTAACAGAATATATCAATTTGCCAGCTCTTTCTGGGAAATACCTTTGACTTTCTTCTGAAACTGTCAGGTGACCTTGAATCTGTTGTTTTTCAAAGAAATACGAGCTGCTTCACTCCACATGTGTTTGAAGGTTGTAAGTGGAAGCAACATTTATTTCATTGTTCTCAATATGTCCTTCTGGGATTTTCACACTCTGTGCCCTCCCCCCTGAAGAACAGAGCAGGAAAACACTGGCTTAAGGCCCTATTTTAATTTATTGTGTGACTAACTGTGTATAGATTGATTGTTCACACACAGAGAATAGAGAAGGGGCTACAAACTAGTACGTAATGACATAGGCGGCTTGATGTGGCCACCCTTGTGACCTGGACCAAAAAGCAGGACTGGGGTTAATAACTACAACAAAATATTAAAATATAGTTTGAAAAAAAAGAGTTTTGACATAGCTGTGGTTGGGGTAATTCAATCAATTTAACTTAATGTTCATTAGAGAAGTACTGTGTTTTTTTGGATAGAGAGCTAGAGTAGAAGATAGAAAGTCTAGAGTTCAAGTCCCACCCATGACATATACTGGCTGGGTATCCCTAGGCATTTTGCTCTAGGCTACTCTCCAAAACTAAAAATTGTAAAGAATCTTCTTACCTATATGAGTAAATGTAGTTTACTCTTCTGACAATTCTCTATACCAGTGAACTCACCCATCTAGTCCTTATCCCTAATGTTCACTGAAGGTCGTATACAATCTTAGATGCTCAGCTTAAGGATGATGCTGTAGAGACAAAATTGAGATATGAAGAAAAGAGAAATGGATTTTGTTGAAGAAAATACTACTCTTTCTATTTTTAGATGGGCTTTTAGACTTTCAAATAGGATTACTATTTTTTAAAAGAACCCCATACTGTATGGACCTAATTTTAGAAATCTTTTTTTTTTTTTTACATACTGATAGTTTCCAGGCAAAATCCTTTAGGTGTAGTTCTAATTAGATTAAAATTGATTCAGAAAATGAAACCCTGAAGCATCAAAGGCATTAAACCAATTGAACAATAGTGCAGTTATGTCCTTAACTACTTTCTTAGGGCTCCTGTTTGACCCACATTCTTTCAGGAGATTTGAAGTCTTGAGCTTTGGAAAATAAGCATTTATTCTTTTGTATGGATTTTAAACAAACTTGGACAATGTCTTCAATTTTTCTAGTTCTGATTTTTTTCTTAATATTGCCATTTCAGATAAGAGAAGTCAACAAACAGCTCATTTTTAAAGTTGCTATGTAAGATGATGCTGGGTTTGAACAATATAATGTAAAATGAGAGGCTTGTGACTCCAAACTTTTGGAAACAATATTAGATGAGGAAAAGGAGTTAAAGCGAGAGAATAAATCACCTACCACCATTAACTGACTTTATGTCATAAAAAATGTCCAGGCATTGCAGAAAATAAAGGGAAAAACTAACAATTAGCCCAAATATTTAGTCAATGCTAGAGTCAATTTTAATAATTTAGGTCCAAAAGGGAAATTTTTTTTGTCTTGAATAATATAGTTTAATAAACTATATCCCCTAATTTAATAGGATTGTTACCAGTTTTCCAGTTTGTTGTGGGGTAGACCTAATCTAAATTAGAAATACTTCAGCCCTTTAAGAAAGTATTATGTTATGTAGATGATGTCAAATACTGTATAGCATTTGCTGATGGCTATCATTTTATTAATACTGTTTATTTAAAATATTTGCACAAGTTTTAGCTTTCCATCCTTCATTTTTATTTGATCCCACTATTATTCTTTCCACTGTTACCATTCTCTACTAGGGAGATATTAGAGGTAGTATTAGGTTTTAGTTTCCTAACTGTTTTGTTTCCTAACTATGTATTAACAGACCCTCTGAGGGTCTGTTAAAGAAAGAAAAAAAATGCTCATTTTGAAAGAATATATGTGTACCTGAGTGTTTATTCAATAATTTTATTTGAAGGTATTTATACATATATTTCTATGCTCAAACTGGATTTTTAATATTGCATACTTTATTTTATTTAATGGTATGAACAGACATTCAAAACCATAGTGTAAGAATATAGAAATGGAGACATAACAAACCGTTAAGGAAGAAAACAAGCATTTATTAAGTGCCTACTATATGCCAGGCATTATGCTAAGCACTTTATAAATATTAGCTCATTTAATCCTCACAACAACCCTGGCAGGTGAGTGCTATTATTATTCCTATTTTACAGTTGAGGAAATTAAGGCTGACAGAAGTTAAGTGACTTGCCCAGGTTAGTACAGCTAGTAAGTGTCTGAGGCTAGATTTGAACTCAAGACTTTCTGACCTCATACTCTATCCACTGTACTAACTTAAGCCTCAAACTATACACAAATATAATAATTGACTTTTAAATTTCTCTTGGTGAATTGCTCTAGAATGAATTATTTTCTTTTTTTATGAATTATTTTCAATGTACTGTTTCTGGTATGTTCAATTTTCTCTTTATAACATTTTAATAACCTTTAGTCTCCTCTTCTTTTTTCTTACTTCTTTCCTTCTTTTTATCTTTTCATTTTTTTTCTGCCATCATGATTTCCTCCTGAAGAACTATGTTTTTGCTTCTTTTCTCCCTCTTTCCCATCTTTCCTCCATCTCTCTCTTCTTTACTTCTTTCCTCCTTCCTTCCTTTTCTCCTCCCTTCATCCCTCTGTTCCTCTCTCCCTTCCCCCCTTTCTCCATTCCTTCCTCCCTCTCTCTTTCTTTGGGTGCCTGTGGAGGGTTATTGTTAATATGATTATGTTTCATTTTCCTGTAGCTTTTTGCAGGATTTTGGCCGTCTTCTGTCAGCTTATTTTCCCTTCCTACTGCAGCAACTATATTGCCCCCAGATACACAATAATTGCTTATAAAGAAGCAGGACAGTACTTGAGTGAGTCTGTAGTTTTGACAAGTGATGAGATTAGAAGTCCACATATACCAATCACTGAGGAACTGAGCTTAAAACAAGATAATTCTTGTGTTCCAACTTTGAGCTAAGCTATATTTAATAACCAGTGATAATCACTTAAATATTTATTGAGTGTCTACACTAGGTACCCAGGTAATGTAGACAATAGCCAGGTTCTTCCTGTGTGTAAATGAATTTCAAAGAGTAAGTTAGGAGCTTTTAGAAAATAAACTATATAGTAGATTACTAATTCATTACACTGAACCTTCATGTCATGCCCAAAGAGGGTTATTGCTATTTCAGAAAGTTGCCAAAAATACAGTCATTAGCAAAAGTGCTGGATCTGGTACTGAAAGAAGTAGATTCAAATATCAGCTGTACTACTTATTCCATCTGTAAGATTGATATATAAATTTAACTTCTTTAAGCCTCACCTTCCTCCCCCTGTAAATGGAGATGAGGGGTTGCCCTTGATGTCCTTTTTTATGATCTTGAGAGATCATATTATATATAATATTGTAGCCTGGTGAATAATGTATCAACATCAACCTAGGTGTAAATGGAAATCAAATTCAAATTTTCCTAGGAAAATGCACTTTATTTAATCAGCCCTCAAATTGAGTCTACCATTCTTATAAATTGAAAAATATTTCTTTTAAGGATATGAAATCTCTTGAAGATGTTTATTTAGGATTATCTTTTAATTGCCAAACCTCTTGGTCTTTTCTCAATCTTCATTTTTCTTTACTTTTCTTTAGCATTTGACACTATTAACCGTCCTCTCCTCTGGATACTTTCTCATCTCTGAGATTTTGTGACACTGTTCTCTCTGAATACTCCTTCTACTTGTCTGCCCACTGCTCAGTTTCTTTATCATACTCCTTAACTGTGGGTATACTCCAAGACTGTACTGGCCCCTCTTCTCTTCTCTATCCACACTCTTTCATTTTATAACCCTATCAGCCTCTTCAATTTTTCTTCTGCCTCTTCAATTTTGTTTCTCTCTTGACCTATTCCTTACTGCTTATTGGATATTTGAAACAACACATTCTGTGGGCATCTCAACGCGTACAAAATTGATCATCTTCTCTTTCCCCATTCTTATGTTCCGAAATTTTTCTATTTCTGCTGAGGGTACTACAATCCTTCCAGTCACCAGTTTCACAACTAGGAATTATTCCTTACCACTCCATCACTCCATATATACAATCAGTTGCCACGTCCAGTCATTTCTACCTCTATAATATCACTTGCCTTTATCCTCTTCTCTCCACTTACATGGTTACCACAATTGCCCATATTCTCATAACTTCTCACCTGGACTATTGCAATGACATCTAAATTCTTCTCCCTGCCTCAAGTGTAACCCCTCATCAATTTATGCTCCATTTAACTGCCAATGTGATTTTCCTAAAGTGCAGGCATGACCTCTATACAACACATACCAATGACTATTATACTTAGATTCAAATAAAGATTTCTTTCTTTAGCTTTTTGCAGGAAGGTCCCATTCTTCTTTTCTATTTTGAGTTGCTCTTCCCCAACAATTCCTGCTGGAGAACTCTTGTATGTAGATGTATCATTTGGTCTGCTTCTGACCAGTTTAGTTGGGAAGGGCTGGCCTAGTTCCCATTATCTCCTTTGAGTCCTTTCTTCATATATTCTTTCTATCAATGGTTGCTTCATGTAAGTATTATTATTTCAGTTTTGTGGATGTGGAAACTGAGGCTTAATAAGGTTACTAGGCTTGCCCATAGTCACAGTGAAAATTAGTGCTTTAGCTTTCCATCCTGCCACATAATATTACTGATCTTTGATACACTGAAATAAATAAAAGCAAATATGTTTCAAGTGCAGCCTGGTGGTAAAATCTCCATCTATTGTTGGAACAATTGAGTTAAATTCACCTTTCAAGTTGGTGGCACATTCCAGAAAAGAATCCTTTTTCCCAAAATGCTAATTCCATTCTGAATCTCTAGCTATGATGTCTTTAAGCAAAGTTACACTCATCTAAATGCATATCCTGGATGATTTCAGGGCCTTGCATGTGTGTGTTTTGAAAGAAAATTTTCTGAAATACTTTCTCATCTATCTTGTTCACCAAAGATGCAGCTCTATGTGAAAATTAAATTTTATTCCTGCACACTTTGGTGTAACTAATGAGAGTAACACTCTGAAGGTGAATTCTATAGTCCTCATATCAGAAAGAATTAAGTTGCAGATATATGAGAAAATGCTACCATTCCAGGATGATTTAAGAGTAGGTAAGGTATGTTTTGTGGTATGTCTCTTAAATACTAAACTTAATTCTGGTATTTTTGTTTCAGTTCAATCTGAGTACTTCTTCAATGTAGAAATTAATACTGGGAGTCACAGTAGGCTCATCTGTACTTTCTCCGAATGCTTGTGAGTCATTTGCTTCTTTTATTAGCCCTTTCTTACATTTCCAACTTGTCTCCTTTTTTCCTTGTAGCTCTTACTGTATATTGGACAACAAAATTGGGAAATGTGCTACACTTGGCGAGCTCTAGAAATCAGAGCCAGATGATTGTGTTGTTCCCTGCGTGGGAATGTTAGCTCTGCAGCAATCTGATATTTAAGTGTGTGTCTCTCAGCACTGCCAGATGGGTACAGATCTGGACTCTCAGGACTTGGAGTCTTAAATGTATCAAGACAGTACAATGAAAATATGAACTACTCATCATAGAGATGTTTGATCACCAGGGCTGCTGTTACTGCTGTAACTAGCTGATATCCTCTACTTAGAGACTTTCCTAAGTTATATTTATTTTTTTATTTGGGGAATGTGTGTGTGTGTGTGTGTGTGTGTGTGTGTGTGTGTGTGTGTGTGTGTGT
>NW_020954557.1:15589400-15590292 GCF_900497805.2 Vombatus ursinus
TGTGTGTGTGTGTGTGTGTGTGTGTGTGTGTGTGTGTGTGTGTGTGTTTAGGTCATGGTGTGTAGGTTGTGTTTGCCTTGCTGGAAACTATACAAAATGATAACTGTAGGAAGAAAAATAGCCCTAATAGAGGGAAATCTAATCTGTAATTAGTCACATTTGTGCCTAATTAAATCTGTCCATAGTTTCTCAGAGTACTGCTAGGTATATGTTTATGTTTTTTTCCTTTCAGTACTGCACTTTAAGTTCAATCATAAATACTTATTAATGATTAATCCTTACAAATGCAAAATGATGCATGAATCTGAAGGGTTTGATTTAAGTGAAAAAAAAAGGTTGAAAGCCTCCTTCAGATTCGAATGAGTATGCTCTTGTGAGTTACTTATGTGTATACTGTATGCCAGGATCTGCAGGCAGGACCATCAATCAGGTTATTGCCTCTTGTTCCCTCTGAGCTTTTGATTGCTTCCATAACCCCCAAAAGGACTCATTAGGCCTGCTTCCCTTCCATTTCCAAGTCCCTGTGCTTGGAGCCCTTTTGCAAATACAGATTTGAGCTTGGGTGAAAGTTTTCTGAAATATGTTGAAGAGCAAACCAATCATCTAATAAAGAGTATTTCAGCAGCCATAGAACCTGGAAGTAAAATTGAGCTCCAAATCTCAGTAGTGAAGCCAATAAAAGGTTATTGCTATTTGGTAATACCCATAAAATAATACAACCAGATGGAAAAAATACAAAAGGAATAGGGGAAAAAAGAGGGTCACTGTTATACTAGCATGTGTGTGTTTGTGAATGCATGTGTGTGTGTTTGTATGCATATATATATGAAAGGGATGAGAGAGAGAGAGAGAGAGAGAGAGAGAGAGAGAGAGAGAGAGAGAGAGAGAGAGA
>NW_020954557.1:15590302-15596738 GCF_900497805.2 Vombatus ursinus
AGAGAGAGAGAGAGAGAGAGAGAGAGAGAGAGAGAGAGAGAGAGAGAAAACACAAAAGATCTGATTCCTCAGCCAGGAGGAAAAGATCTAACAAATCCATTAAATGCATTTCTAGTTATATTTCTATTCCCCAAACTAATTATTAGTTTGAATAAAGGTCTTCAGCCTTAATTATGTCTATTAGAAAGTGAAGCACATATACTCATATGAATTAAACAAGGAAACTTGAATTATACAAGTCTTTAACTTCAAGGAGTTCAGATCACTCACTAAACATTTATGTTCTAAAACTTCTTATCAAGGCAACAAGGCTTAATTCCACAAATATTTAACTATGAGAAGTGAAAAGTAAATAGAAACAATTAATTGCCCGACTATTTTCCTCTTCTGTGTATATAAGCATTTGTATACACACACACACACACACACACACACACACACAAATACACACATTTAAAAGTCTCTCTTCCTCTACCCTCTCAATAATAAACTTGTGACTATTATAGGGTGTGGACACTTTTTATAAAGGGGCACCTGCCATGGAAGTAGTTAAGTGCCTTAAGTCTTTGCATAGAAACATCCTTTCATGGAAGGAATGAAGAAGAGTGAAGTCCTCTGATTGGTCCCCACAGACCAGTTCTGCTTCCTGATGAATGCTGACAGAAGTGTGGGAGTATGGACTCTTATTATAAAGAGCTACCTCCTTTCTGGTCTATGAGAGAGCACAGAAATGAGCCACCCTTGCAACTCTTTCCATTGCTTTCTCTTCTTTGGATGTCCAGATCAGAGAGTGAGAGTAGAAAAGTGGGGTGGGATGATTTTCTTCTCACCCTCACCAACAGCATTGGTGACTTTCAGCAAAAGCACATGGTGATAGTACACATACTTGCCTAGGAGAGCCTGAGAGTGGAGTTTCTTGGATTGCCTAATTCCCAACAGTGTTGTTTTACCTTTCAGTTACTTTTTCTGAACATAGGTAAGAGACGAGTACTTGAGAATGTACATTTCTAGTTTTGGGTGTTACTTCATGGGTAATTCTGAGTCCAGAGGACCTGAGTTTGAGAATCAGCTATGTAGAGGAAGATTTCTGTAACAGCATGTTTCTTGGAGGATGACCAACACAAAGATCCTGTGGCTGATGATTTGGGCTACATGTGTGGGCAGGAAAACCTAGATCTATCCAATTCTCCATGATAATTGCTATGAGTTGCCTGTGTAGTACAACTTCAAAGAAATAATGACAATAATAAGAATAATAAAGCTAACTTTATATAGCACCTACTATGTGCCAGGAATTTTACAAATATCTCATTTGATCCTCACAAGCACTCTGGGAAATAGGTGTTAGTATTATCCCAACTTTGTAGATAAGGAAATTGAGGCAAATAGAAGTTAAGTGGCTTGCCCAGAGTCACTCAGCTAGTAATGTCTGAGATTGGATCTGAACTGAGGTCTTCCTGACTCTAGGCTTAGTGCCCTGTTCATTGTTCCAACTAGTTACTCCACAAAGGGACAGAATACAAAAAGAGGTGAATGCAACATTTCTGTTTAGCAGACCCACAAAGGGTCTTTACTTTATTGGGGGTGGGGGAAAAGTACAATAAGTGTTGTGTTATTAAATATATATATACACATATATTTATGTACATAGACACACAATTTTGGAAACCTAAAAACATTTTATGAATTTTAGCTATTATTAATGGATTATTTGAATGTTTTCTATTTCCTGAATTTGCTCTTTGTATATCCCTAAGTCCTTTGTTTCTTAATCAGTTTATAGGGAATGGACCTGATTCCCTTTACCAATGCAGTGTGCCTTCTCTACCCATTTATGTGGTAAAGGAAATTTTTTTAAAAAGCCGTTCCATAACTGTAGTCATATTGTAGAAGCAGCACTTTTGCAGGAGGAGCTTGGTTATATACATTTGGGGTGATCCTAGATACGAGTCAGAACTAAAGTTTATTGAGAAAATTTTTTCAAGAAATTCAAGTTTCTTGGATTGGGGGCCTTACTGAGGTAAAAAGAACTTGAACCCAGGGTCACACCTGAAACACATGTGCACCGGCATGGGATCATGTATGCATGTATAGATAGGTGATATGACCCATAGCCCTTCTTTATCCTGACTACTTTCCTCTGGAAGGTCTCTAGCTTATCAATGTACTCATTAAAATGTGTCTTCCATAACTGCATCCAATAATCTAGATGAGGTCAGACCAGGGCAGGCTACAAAGTGACCCTCATCTCATTGTTGTAAACTCTGTTTTAATGTAGCCCAAAATGGCAATTGCTTTTTTGATTGTCACACCACACTTTTTACGCAAATTGAGTGAACAATGTTCTCTAGATATTTCTCAGTCCAACCTTTCCTCACTCATAACTGTGAAGTTTATTTCTTTGAAGCAAATGAAGGATTTTACATTTTTTCCTATTGTATTTCATATTATTAGATTTGCTTCAATATTAAGAGTTGTCAAGATATTTTTGTTTTATGACTTTCACCAAATGTGTTAGTTGTCTTTCTCAGCTTTGTTCCAAACTGCATATTTGATAAGTGTGCCATATATGCACTTATTCAGGTCATTGGTAAAAATATTAATTCACACAGGGTCAAAGACAAATCCTTTGGGATCTCCATGGTGTCTCCAAAGCTTATGCCCTAGGCCCTCTTCTTTCTCTATACTATTTTTGTTGGTGATCTCATTAGAATTCCAGCAGCCTTGCTCATCATCTTATACTCGATCAGTCTCCCCTTTCTAGAAGATGTGAGGGTCCATGAAATCGACTGTATGATTTAAATTCTTTTAAATTTTTGAACTTAAACATGAAAAAGAACATACATAGCATTGAGAGCAAAAAAGAGGATTGTATATCAAAATGTGAATCTTCTTGATTTTTCTAAGTATGTAATACATTCCACACATTGCATCCAGTCGGCCTGGCTGTCTGTGCTTTTCTCTCAAACTTTGTTCTGTTTTCTTTTGTGTATTTGAAAGCATGTTTCAGTGGCCCTCTTTTTTACATCAATACTGCTAATCACAGCCCCCTAAATTAAAAAAAAAAACTAGAAAAAAATTCTTGTAACAAATAAGTATAGTAAAACAAAATGAATCCACAAAAATGACCATGTCCTTTTCTTTGCCTTCCTTCTCTTTTTTCCATTTAAATCTCCCCCCTCCCCACTCTGGATCAAGATGTTTCATTTGTTTATGTCTATTCCTTCCTTAGTATTATCCTTTCTCTTAACACACCTCCCCATCCTTCTTTTTTCTTTTTGATTTTGATATATTCCTACCTCAAACTAGTGTATGTATGTATGTATGTATATGTGTATATATATATACATATATATGTGTATATATATACATATATATGTGTATATATATACATATATATGTATATGTGTGTGTGTGTGTGTGTGTGTGTGTATATATATATATATATATATATATATATATATAAAATTAACTCTTCTTTGTCCATTTCAGATGAGTTAGGTTCATCTAATACCTGTTTCCCCCACCTTTTCCTCTGTTTGTTTAATTTTCTTCTCACATTCTCAAATATGAAAAATAGCCAGTTCTACTCCAATATTCCTTCTTTATACACTACTACACTATTGTTCTCTCCCTTATCTTTCCTCTTTTAAAACCCTTTGAACAGTACCAATCCACCACCATATTCTCCTTTTGGGGTTCCTTTCAAGAGGTGATTGGTGTATTTTTTTTCAAACTTCACTTTGTTTTCTGGTTCTAGTAGATCTGGGTATAATCATATTCATCCTCAATTGAAATATAATGTCCAGACTACATTTTAGTCACAGTCTTCAGAAAGTTCAGTGATTCTTAAATTATTTCTCCTTGAGTCATTGTCTTGTTCAATTATTTTTTATATCTTTTATCTTATTTTTTTAATCTTTTGATTTTATTTTAATATTTTTGGTTATCTCATAGAATCAATGATTATTGGTCTTTTCTAGTGTTCAGAGATTCTTTTCAGGGAGATGGCTAGTTGGGATAGTGGATAGTGGGCTGAGCTTGGAGCCAGGTATACCTGAATCAAAATGCAGCTTCACTCACTTACTAGCTCTGTTATCCTGAGTAAGTTACTTGACCTCTGTAAGTCTCAGTTTCCTCAGCTATAAAATTGGGATAAAAAATACCTACCTCCTAGAGTTGTTTTGAGAATCAAAGGAAATAATATTTGTAAAGCACTTATTATGATTCTTGGCACATAGGAGGCAGTTAATAAAAACTTATTTTTTCCCTAATACTTGGATAAAGCTGACCACTTTCTTTTCTAAGCTATTTATTTTCCTTCCAATTCTTTTTCCCTAAGACTTTAATATACTTTTTATCTTTGCTTCCTTTTTTCCTAGATATTCATGCAATATTTGTGGAAAATTCATTTTTCCCCTTTACACTTCTACTTGAAGTTGTTACAGTTAGTCTCTTCTGGGAGATTTTCTAGATTAACAATAAATTTTGATAATGGTTGATTTTTTTGAATTCACTCATCTCACCAGCTCTAGTTCCTGAATTGAGACTTTGTGCCCGGTCCCAGGCTCATGTGATTTGGGTAGGGTGGTTGACCCTGATTATCCTTTCCTACATTGGTCACTTGGATTTCTATTCTGCCCTCTACATTCCAGAATTAAACCCCTATGGATCTTGGAGGTGCAGGATACTAGATATTTGTATAGCATCTCAGGATAGAATGCTAGGATCATAGGAGGCTCTGGGCCTGGGACATCCTGGTCTTGAATCATCTGAGTCATTTCTGCTCTTCTTAATGGAATCTTTTTCTTTTGTTGCCTCTGGACACAGAGCCTTCATGGCTATACATCTTTGGCTCTTCTGTAGTAGTGATAGGAGACTACTGTCATATTTTTCTGCACCTGTCCTTATTTTGGTCATGGTATCCTTTCCAAAGAATTTTTGCAATGATGGGGTCAGAAAAAGTCACTTCTTGTAATTTCTAATTAGATTTTTTGATTCTTTTGTCTATTTGATACTAACTACAGGCTTTGTCTAGAATATGTATCAATATGTAGGCAACTTGTGTTCATTTTGATTTTTCATAATGTTCCTGTAGTGGGTGTGGCGGGGGATGGTGGGAGAAGGTGAATGAGGTTTTGTTTGCCTGAACTGGTAAAGAATGTATACCAGGCCTGCACAACATTAGGCCCATGGGTTGCTTACAGCTGTGTGCTGCTGGCAGCCTGCTAAAGGATTTCAGGTGACCCACGAAAAATGTAGAGGATATAAAATAGGCCTATACAACATACCACCCATGGGCCATTTTGGGGGGTCATATGTGACCTGCTGGCTGCATGTTTTGCAGGCCTGATCTACACTCATGAAGCAGAGGTTTGAGGAATAAGATGTTGAAGTTAGCCTTCAGCTATTCTTTGTAACAGACTTACTTGTCTTAGAAACTTTTCAGATCTGTATGGCTAAAGTAAGTAACCAGGAGTTATTTTGCATTTTCCTTTTTCATTATACAGTTCTGTCTTTCAACAAAATTACCTCTGGCTTATGTTCCCCTTTCTATTGAAGGATCTTAACCATCACTGGGTCGCTATTCAAAATTGTCTTTCTGGGTCCCCACAAACATTTCAGTTTCATGTATAGCTCCCAACTTTTACATTTTATAATTCCTTACTTTCAATTTCTTACCACCAACCCTGTATTTCCAACTGCCTCCATTAGTTCTATCTACCTGCCTTGCCTTGCCAACATACCTACTAGTTGTGTGGCCCTGGGGAATTCACTTAACCTCTGTTTGCCTCAGTTTTCTCAACTGTAAAGTGGGGATAATAACAACACCTATTTTGCAGGGTTGTTGTGAAGATCAAATGAGATTTGTCAAAGCTCTTAACACAATACCTAGCATGTAGTAAATGCCTAACCTGTCTGCTTCCTACTGCCTAATGAATTAAATATAAAACTTCTGATCCTGACATTCAAGAACTTCCATATTCTAGTTCCAACCTAGTTTTCCAGGATTATCTCCTCCTTCTTCCTTTCATATTCTCTATGATCCAGCCTAACTGGACTACTTCTTTTCCCCTCCCTTCTTTTTCTGATTATTCAGTGTATGTACCTTTGCTCATTTTCTAACATCACACATGCCTAAAATGGACTCCACTTCACTTATGATCGTTGAAGTCCTTTCTTATTTTAAGGCCTAACTCAGGAGCTTGTCCATCTGAAACTTTCTCTAGCTTCTCTCAGTGAAAGCAATCTTTCTTTGAAATTTCTTATAACACTTTCCCTGGGATTTTATTTTATACTTATCACTCTCTCCCTTATATGTTTTCTTTCTTTCTTTCTTTCTTTCTTTCTTTCTTTCTTTCTTTCTTTCTTTCTTTCTTTCTTTCTTTCTTTCTTTCTTTCTTTCTTTCTTTCTTTCTTTCTTTCTTTCTTTCTT
>NW_020954557.1:15596838-15711992 GCF_900497805.2 Vombatus ursinus
CTTTCTTTCTTTCTTTCTTTCTTTCTTTCTTTCTTTCTTTCTTTCTTTCTTTCTTTCTTTCTCCCTTTCCCCCTTCCTTCCCTCTCTCCTTCCTTCACTCCCTACCTTCTTCCTCTTTTCCTTCCTTATTATTTTTCTTCCTTTCATTTCTTTTGGTGTGTGCATTTGTCTTTTCCCATATTAAATCATAAGCTTATTGAAAACAGGGTCTTTGCTTTCCAGTGGTTAAGATCCTTCGATAGGATCTTTCCAGTGGTCAGCATAGTGCCTTGAACATAATAGATACTTAATAAATGTTGTATATAATTGAATGGAGACATTGCTAACTTTTTTCTTATATTCTAACTTAATTCAGCTATATATTTATATGCACAGACTGTATCATAAAATTTTACAGGATGCTTAAACTGACCACATTATTTCTGAGTTAGGGGAAATGTTATGATTAACTTAAGCAGGTCATAGCAAACAAGTGCCAATAATAACTCAAAACCACACTACATATTTTGTTTATGTCACATTTTATAGGAATGTAATTTTAGAACTTAAAAAAATCTTTCATTTATTGTTGCTGTTTTCCACTTGCTTTCAGTTACATAGCCAGGTTACCGTAGTTACAGTACCTAGTCTTATTTTAGTTGACTTTACAGGTGGATGGAAAAAAAAGGAAGACAGTACCAGGGAATTAAAGCAAAACTTCTAAATTGTCTAAATAAAACACTAATGTCCCCTTCCTACTGCTTATTTTTTCTTGCGTGAAGTTCACTTTGAAGTGAAAGGAAGAGGAAGAGAGATCTGTGTGTTAATCATTTCCTTGTTAACCTTTTGCAGTCATCTACAATGAGATTCATTCTTCATGTCACAGTAGACCTCATCAGCAGGATATCCTTTTATCTTTATAGCCTAATTTTATAGGACTAGGGGAATTAGATAATCAGTAAAGAACCACTGTGAAATTATCTTTTTCGTATTTTTATTCTAGATTCCTCTCCCTTGATGTCAGTCTCTATAATTGTTATCAGTGAAAATGGTGCTTCGGTATGAAAAGATAATTGCAGTCCCTTAAAAAGTGATTAGCTATCCTATAGGTAGAATCTGAGATGGGGGATTAAATAAATAGTGATTTGGGATAAAATAAACTAAATGAATAACCTATGACATCATAATCCTACAATGCCCCATTTTTAAAATGTTACAATTGTTTCCTCTAAGTAGAATAGAGAAGGGAAAGATTTATCTTCTCTTGCCCATGGTGCTGAAAACATGGCCTGCTGTTAATTGGTAAAATGTGTATCTGTTGTGACCAGAACAATTTTCTTTTTTCTTCTTCTAGAAGTGACATTGTTTTTGAAGCTTCTCCATGCAGTGAATCATGTGTTGCTAGCAATTCATTTTTTTTAAGTGAGGCAATCGGGGTTAAGTGACTTGCCCAAGGTCACACAGCTAGTATGTGTCAAGTGTTTGGTCTGAGGCCAGATTTAGAACTCAGGTCCTCCTGACTTCAGGGCCGGTGCTCTATCCACTGTGCCACCAAGCTGCCCCTTAGCAATTCATTTTGAACAGCCTTCTTGTGAAGAACTGAAAGAAACCCAGGTGGATAATTAAGCATGACACTATGTGAGTTCTTCTCTTCCTCATTCAGCTGGAAATCAGACAGTAAGCCCAAAGCCATGGGCCAATGGGTTTCCTATGCATGATGGGTCAAGGACCTGTAAATCTGATAGACAAAGATAAGTTAGGTTAGGTTAAAAAATGAATTTCTTCATGCTTAGACTATTACAGGGAATGTGTAGGAATCCAAGTTTGTGCTAGAAAGAACTATTCTTTTAGGGATTGAGTACTATAAAATGGACTCTTCAAGTCATCCTGGTCTGAATTCATGCTTCTACTCTGTTCCCTCTGCTTTCTGATATGAGTACTTGTTCAGATGTCACACAGGTTTGATGAAGTACAGTCATAAGTAATGGGCATTCAGTCAGGTGCTTTTGATTCACTAGTCATTGCTATCTAAATACCATGTCTTGAAATATTTAAAATTGCAGAGATTTATAGAAAAAAAAAGGAATGAGTATGGAGGACATCACACCCCACTTTCATACTTGGAACCAGAATAGAAGTCATTCACATTTTCCCTTTGATTTCATATAATTAAGTGAGACAGTATAATGCTGCACATCATTGTGCATGAAGAGCAGTAATAATGTAAATCATTTCCATTGGCAATAAATAGGAAAGCACCAACTTCTGTTTGCAATTTCAATGCTACATTCTTGGAACCCTCCCCATCCTTTTCTGTTCCAAATTTAGCAGGTGGTTGCACTGTATTTAACTTAAAACTGTTGCAGTCTGCTTTATAAAACATGAGCAAACATGGTCATGAATTGAATTTGAAATCTTACATATTAAAATATTATGAGGGAAAACTATGATATTGGTAATGGCCTAATGTAACATGGTTATAAGTAAACTGCTCACTGTTCTCATGTATTTTTAGTAAACAGATTTGGGAATAGCACAACTAATCCCCAATGCCCAATTAAAGTCTCTTAACTAATTTAATAAATGCATTGTAAATGTGAAGCTGGAGATACTTTAAATAAACATACATTTCATGGGAAGAACTTTAATAGCTAAACAAATGGAAAATTAGTTCAGAAGCTTTAGCTTTCTCAATTGTTCTTAATAAATTAGTCATAAACAAACACAATTAATAGGCATACCATCAAGAAGGGATTTTTTTTTTAGATAATAGCATTTTTTCACTGTATGCTCTTTAAAACAACCTCAAATGAGAATCAGTTAATAAGGCATTTAGGGTTTCATTGAAATTCTTTTCCTTAATACTTAGATTTGCAATCATTTTGATGAGTTCTCTTTTGCTTATTTCTCTCTTGGCTCTCATTACAAATGGGTGCTGATAAGTCAAGCTACTGTATCAATTTTTTTAATCAAGAATTTGGAGTTGACATTTGAATGAATACATATGAGGGCCTACGATCCAAGGAAAAGGCATATATACTGATCCTCCCACCTTTGTAGAGATATATAGAAAGGCTGCTAATGAAAAAAAAAAGAAGCACAAAACTTTCTAGGGATGCTAGTCTTCAATTTTGCCTGCATGTATGGGGTCCTGGTGGAGTTCATGTGAAGTGCATAAACTAAGCTTCAAATAAAGAAGACTACAGGGCACACACAGCAGAAGAACAGCGTGTGTAAGAGCTGGGACTTAGTTTCTCAAGCCTCTCATAGATAGAAGGCCCAATTGCAAAGCAGAAAAGGGTAAAAAAAAATCTAAACAGGAGCAAATATTTAATATGTCAGGGAAATGGAAAATAAATTCAGGGCTATGTCATATGTTAATTCTATTCCTGTAGTTTCCAATTTTTGTTGTTGTTTAGTCATAGGCAATGACTTTGAAAGAGGAACCCTAATCAATTCATTAAAGTCCTATAGAAGAATTGACCATCTCATGGGATCATACAGTATCACATAAAATAGAAATTTAGAGTTGGAAGGGACCTATTGCCATTTAGTCCAATCCCTAACCTCCAATAGAATTTCCATTACAGCATGCCTAAAAAGTGGTCATCCAATTTCTTTTTAAAGACTTCCCACAAGGGGGAGTCCACTACCTCTAAGGCAACACATTTTATTTATGGATTGCTTTAATTTTGGGGAAAAAGCTTTTTCCTGTTATCAACATATAATTTGCTTCTTTGTAATCCTTCAAATACTTACAGGAAATTCTCACATTACATTGTGTTTTCTTTAGGTTAGGAATATCAAGCTCATTCAAATTGCCTTGAAATAGATGTATGTACTTCATGTGCTGAGTGTACCCAGGTACACCATCTCTGGAGACCATCAGAGGCAGAAGTGACTTTCCAGTTCTCTTTGAAGTCCTGGTTCTATAACTACCACCATCACTACACCTTTCCTCCATTCCCCCATTAGCTTCTCCTCTGCACCTTCCATGAAACTCTGGTTACCTGATCAAAGTCTGGGGGCCCTTACATAACCGTCTTTCAGATTCCCACCACAGTGCAGCCTTGCACGCTCTCAGCTTTTCTGCCAGTGATGGGGTGCTTGGGTGCTTGTGCTTGTACTTGGACCTCAATTTCTCCCTAGCCTCAGAAACACTGACAACCACTCCCCAGCCCAAGGACACTGTACCTAGTAGTTATTCACGTGTGGGCCCCAGCACGACCCTTATCTCTCTCCCTGGTGCAGCTATACAAAGCTGGGTGAGAGAGTGCTGGGCTGCTCAGGCCCCAGCCCTCAGATCATGTCTCTGGAAGCCTCTCAATTCCTTAGTAAGTTCCTATCTTGTGAGAAAGCTTTCCCTTGTTGCAGAGCATTATCTCATCAAGACAGAGGGAGAGGGGTGCCTTGCCCAGTCTAAGGAGTTTTGTCCTTGGCTGGCCCAAGGACTCTTCCTCTGGCCAGACTCCCAAGATCCATACCTCTGTCATCTCCTTCCCTGTCCAGTATCCTCCCTGTACTTTCTCATCCATAGCTCTCAAAGACACCTGGACCTTTGGATTACCTAATCAGTGTCCCTGGCATTCCTTTCCCATGCCCTTTTCCATATAAACCCTAGCTCCATCCTCAGTCTCTTGCAGGTTCCTTAAGAATCCTTGCCCACTGAAAAGTGTAACAATAAATCTTTGCCATCTTGACTTAAAGAATGCTTGAGTCTGTGAATTCATTGCAGATGACCCCGTTCTGTACTTCAGTCTTTGAGGGGTCTCAACCTTTCAGACCACAATACCAGTTCCTGTTAGAGAAAAAATTCTGCTTCTTCCCCTTCATCCAAGCCTCCTTCACCCCTTCAAAGTCCTTTCCCCTATAAATGGACTCTATCAACTACATCTGGCCCAAGGAAAATCATGTAGATATTTTTTTTCTGCTTTGGTCCCTGTGACCACTTCATATTCAATGGATCAGTCTGTTATATGTGATCCTGAGGTTCTAATTATCATGGCCATTTGTTATGCTGATGATGCTGCAGCTAGACTGGACCATCCACCAGAGATTATGAAGAGAATTAAGACATTCAACTTTGCACTCCTAGAATCATGGGTACTTCTCTATACCTTTTTTGCCATTGTGACAATGCAGCCCTGCACCTCCACCCTGATTTTCTCTTACTCCGATAATTGTATCAAATCAACACTCTATCACTGCCTTTGGAAAGAATAGGTCATTGGATTTCCTTATTGTTTTATTCATCAGCTTTGTCATTTCCCAGGACAAAAGTTTCTTCCATAATCATCATTCTCCTGTATAGATTTAACCTCCTCCATTAAAATATAAGCTCCTTGAGGGTGAGGAATATCTAACTTTTGTATTTCTATTTCTAGCATTTAGCATAGTACTTGGCATATAGTACTTTCATTCATTCAAAGACGGCAAAAAATTAAACATTTTAAAATTTAAAAGGAAGTGACTAGTAAACCATCCTTTACCTTCCACCCTTGCCAAGTACAGGGATAGGGAAGCAAAGTCTAATTGAGAAGATTTTTTTATTAAGCTAGGAAGAACAAGATTGAAAAGGTTGTTGTGTGTTTTAGAAAAAAAGAACACATTATCCAAAGGAGTTCTTTGCAACCTTTGTTGTTAATTAGTTTCTTTGTTTGATATTTTGAATAACGTCCTTTATGCCTGAATATTCAATAATCGTTCAATTTTAAGAATAATAAAAATTTCCAGGTGTGCATAGAAATGTGTAGTTTACTTTTATGGAAATATACCTTGCTTTTAGTCAAATTTTAATAAGCAGCTATTTTAATCAAACTAGTAGTAATTGTGTCCTAGAGATGTTATTGCCTATCAAGGTAATTCTGGCTACATGAGAAGTGGAGGAAGCTATATTTATAAGCTTTAAAAACAATACAAGGTGGGCCTTTATGTTAAAATTGTATCTTGTTCTAGTCTTTCTGATGACCTCTCCTTCTAGTCAGTATAGTAAATTTATAAGTAGCCAGTATAAAGCAGCAATAGCAGGAAGTAAGATAGCAAAGGGAAACCTAATAGTCCCATGCAAACTCTCACAAAGATAAAAGGAGTATAATTTACAAATTGTATCATATATTAAATAAAAATCACATCCTGGTAACATGTGCTGAAGTAAAGGAAGACATCTAGGCTTTTCTGCCAGGTATTTTTGGTCCTGTGACATATGAATCTCAGATAAGTTCCAGAAATCCACAGTAAGACTAGCCCAGCACCAAATGGTGCTGACAATTTTGAGATGATGTGCATAGGTGGACTTTAAAGTTTTACTGACAACTGTGAGCTGATTTGTATATGTTAATGAACTAATGCCAAGGTAACAAAGATACGAGTTAGTTTATTCCTCCAAAAATTCCTACAAAAATGAGACCTCAAACTCTAGTCCTCTGAACACTCTTCTACCTCCATTGGATCTATGCTGCAGAGTGCTCCCAACTCTAATGCAATGATATGCAAGTGATACTCTGTGCCTCTCCCCCTTCTTATTTTCTTCCTGCCTTCCTTCACAATCCCATGCCCAACCCCAAGCTATGCCTCTGTAACCTTTTAGCTGCTTGTCACAGTATTGTCTGTGCTGTTTTCCCTACACCTTCTGTGCGTTATTAAAGTATGGTTGCTGCCTTGCTTCCCGCTGCCATCACGGTCTTTTCTGTTAAGTACCAAAAAACTGGGTATGCCTGCCCCATTTCATAATTTCACAAATTTATTATCAATTCAATCTTTTTTTAATTTGAGGATTTTGCATTAGGTTCTATTTAACTTTAGCTTATGTTTTGCATGATTTCACATGCATAATTGATATCACATTTCTTGCTTTCTCAATGGGTGGGGGAAGGGAAGAGAGTTTGGAACTCAAAATTTTTTTAAAAAGTTAAATATAAGTAAGAAATGCATTTATTAAAAATATTTAGCTTTAGCTGACATTCATGTAAATATGACAACTAAATGAGAATTAATATGACTAGTTGGGCATTCTAAAATGTTTCTGTGACTTGTACAACCCACACACTTATCCATAGACATTCATATATTTTGCTGAAGCTTCTACTACCTACCTAGGAAGGATCAGTACCTTTGAGGGATTTTTATGAAGATCTGAAACCCTAAAAATAAAGCAATTTAATTAATTTATTTGACGATCTTACTCGGAAATTCACTTTGCTCAACATAAAATTCTCACTCTGGTCAGTTCTATTTCTTAATCAAAAGAACAACATGTAAATAGGCATAGTTAATTATCAAGTTTTTAATGTTTGCCTAACTCTCAGCATAGAAGCCACTAATATTTTCTCTGACTGACTTGAGAAACATAGAAAATCTAGAAAAGTGCTAATTGGTACCAACCTTGCAAAGAAACCATATGATGTATATAACAACTCAGTACTGCTCTAGGTGGCATTCTAGATTTTGGTTGCCAATCATTTGTTTGGAGCTAGGAAGAGAAGACTGAAAAGCAATTGAAGAAACAACAAAAATCATGGGTAATAAAGTAATTGGACTATAATATCAGAAATAAAGTCCTTGCCTTTGAAGTTCCATATGCTAATATGATGTTTGAAAGGTAGAAAAGTGAGGCAACTATAGTATGAACAGAGTGGTCAAAAGAAATTTATCTAGAGGACATAGAGTAAAGCATAGAATATTTTATTTTGGATGGACATTAACCTAGAAGTTGAAGAAATGTAATTCCAATATTAATTACATTATATAGACCTAGTTTCTCTGATTGGACATATTATTCATAAACTCAGAGGTTTTTGAGAGAACTAAAGAATTGTATGTATGTGCAAAAGAGAGATTCTTAACTTTTTAATGTCATGATGACTACTTTGGCAATCTGGTTAAATCTATGGACTATTTCTCAGAATAATGTTTTCAATGCTTGAAATAAAATGTTCAGGTTTAGAAATGAAATTTATTATGTTTTGATGAAGATGTAACCCCTCCCTTCCAACTTCACAGGCTCCCTGCAATCTACCCACAAACCTTTAATGTTGAGAATTTATTAAGAAGGAACCTGACCGTGTTTCTCCACAAGGAGAAAAAACTTAACCTTTGTTCTAGCATTAAAGATATCTTTTTGTATATAGGGAAGATACAGCCCCAGCAGAACCATATTTTAGTATAGGCTTCCTGGAAAGTGAGCTTTCTTGAGACCATGAGCCCTTCCCTCAAATGGTGAGTCCTCAATCATATTGTAAGGCAATAGAACTGTAAGACTCCCAAAATCCATTGCACATTTGGAACTATGTTCATTTAATAACAATTTTCACAGGGAATTTCTTGGGGTCAGTGATATTGAATCAATCCAAACTTGGCTCAAGAAATGAAGAAAAAAAATTATGCCAAATATGATTAATTGAATAGCCTACTAGATTATTAATATTTTGGATGGCAAACTAACAACAACAACAAAAAAGGACATCATCACTTGGCTAAGATCAACATTGGAATTTGACCAGATCTCTTGACTCTAAATCCCATATTTTAATGGCTCTGTTGTTAAGGTCAATTATTTTAAGTATAGAAATGAATATGAAAATCCTCTAACTGTATATCACATGAGTACTTGATATTCAGAAATAATAATGAGGACACACATGTAATAATGTGAACCTCATAGGGAAATTCAGAACTCAGTTATGGAAGGGGCTTCAGTATACCTGACAATTGGTCATCCAGCCATTGTTTGAAAACCCTCATGGGGGAGAATTCATTACCTCTTGAGACAGCCTAGTCCACATTGGAATTAAGAACAATGAGTTTGAATGTAAGGATATAGATTCTACTTCCTAGATCTATAATTTTGGGCAAGTTATTTTGTTAATAGTTCTTTTTAAAAAAAAATTCAACACAACTGACATCCCAGAAAACACCAAAATACTCACCCCTCCAAAGTACACTTCTCCCAAATACTTAATTGTTAAAAGAGAGTAAGGTGATAAAATTGACTTGTACTTTGACCATACTTTAATTGCCTCTCAATGCGGACTTTATTTACATGGTTCTAATCATTGCGTATATTTTCCATTATTTATTTATTTGTGTGTTTACATTTTTTTTTAATAACAAGCTTCTTAAATTAACTTACCCTTTCCACTAACTCCCATTCATTAAGCAAGGGAGGCCAGTGTCACTGGCTTACAGAGTTGTGGAGGTGAGTGAAGTGTAAGGAATGTGCAAAGGGGTGTATATGTGTGTGTGTGTGTGTGTTTGTGTGTGTTTGTGTTTGTATGTGTGTGTGGGGGGGTCGTGAAAGGCTTTGAAATCCAAATAGGATTTTCTATTTAATTTTGGAGGTAATAGGGTATCTGTCACATTTCTGTCAGGGGGTATCATGTTTTATCTTTATTCTTTTGGATAAATTGTTTATCATTGCACTGATCTAAGTTTTTTAATCTTTCAAAGCTGATTTTTCTCTTTTTTTGTACAAATTATTCTCCTGGTTCTGCTCACTTCATTTTACTTCAGTTCATTAAGACTTTTTCCAGTTTCTTCTGAAATTATCCATTCCATCATTGCACATGGCACAACAATATTCTGTTATATTTCTATTCAACAATTTTTTTAGTCATTATGCAATTGGATATCCTGTTAATTTGTAATATTTTTGTAAGTACAGAAATTTTTCTTTGATCTCTTTGGGAAGGGGGTATATTCTTAGGAGTGGTATAGTTAGGCTAAATAGTATGTACAGTTCATTTTCAGGGCATAGTTTCAGATAATTTTCTAGAGGAACTAGACAAATTTACAGCTCTACAAACAGTGCCCTAGTGCACCTACAGCCCCTGCAACATTTGTCAGTTTCCTATTTTGTCATCTTTGCTGGCCTGATAAGTGTGAGGTAGAACTCAAAGCTGCTCTAAGTATTAGTTATTTCTAGGGAAAGAATTCCAATGTATGAATTGCAGGGATAGAGTGAAGTTTCATAATAAAGAAATGGATGGCTCAGTGGATAGAATGCAGGCTCTGAATTCAGGAGAACCTGAGTTCAAATCCGACGTTAGACACATAACACTTACTAGCTGTGTGACCCTGGGCAAATCACTTAACCTCATTGCCTAGCCAATAATAATGATAATAATAATAATAAAGAACTGGGGCAGGAAAAGGAAAGTCAGGAGTATAGCCTAGAAGAGAATGAGATGTGATTGACCAGGGTAACCCTCTTAACAGAGGTTAAGGACTAGATATGTATTTAATTCTACAATGAGTATTTTATTGTTAGAATTTATGGGTGAATCTTAGAAGATACAGTACTACTTATTTTATCGCTTCTGTAGTTATTGTGGATAGAATTTCTCTTTCTAGTTCTTGTGTTTTATTTTATGTGCATATACACACACATACACGTACATAAAAACAAGATATTTGTATACACACTTATATTGATGATTTATGTGAATTTTTCTCATATCTTGTAATATTGCTAGAATTATAAATTATTTCTATTTGTTTTAGTTGACTGTCTAGGAATTTCTAAGTGCATCATTATATCATCTACAAAGGTGCTAATTTCCTCCTAGCCTATGTTTATAATCTCAGTTCTTTGGGGGGGGCATCCTTATGTTACCCATGATCTTATTAGAAAAGTCTCTAATTTTGTTACACTACATATAATGTTTACTGCTGTATTGAGATAAATACTGTTTTCTATATTAAGGGAAGGCCTGCTCATTTCTATGATTTCTAGAGTCTTTAGTAAAAATTAATGTTGTATTTTGTTGAAGGCTTTTCAGCATTGATTGATTTAAGTTTTGATATTTACATTATTTAAGATGATTTATTATATGTAAATAGAGCCTTTTTTTTAATGTTAAACCTACCCTGAATTCTTGGTTTAAACCTAACCTGGTCATAGTGTAATCTTTTTAATATGTTGTTTTAGCCTATTTACTAATATTTTAATTAAATTTTTTGCATCCATGTTCATTAGAGATATTGATCTATAGTTCTCTTTCACTGCTTTGTCTCTTGGTTTTGGTATCAAGACAGTATTTGTATCATTGAAAAAAAAGATTGGAAAAGCACATTTTATTATTGTTTGTGTACTATAACAATTTATAATAGTGTATTGGTATTTTAATTAATTATTCTTTTCAATGTTTGATAGAATTTACGTTTGAATCTATCTAATCCTGGATATTTTCTCTAAGAAGTTATTTATATCTTGTTCAATGTCTTTTTGTGACATTAGGTTATTTAAATAGTCTGTTTTTTTTGTCAATTTAGGAATTTCATATTTCTGTATTTCTCTTTTTTTAGTGATTGATTTCATTAGCATATAATTTAGCAAAAATGGCTTCTGATTGTTTCCTTTATTTCATATCTAATTAATACATTTTATATATAAGTGTAATATAATTTCATATAATGTATTTTCATTTTTATGTAAATAATTTTTGTTGACTTTCAGATTTTTTAAATTATGTGCCCAATTCATCAAATTACTTTTTTTCTCTCTTTTTTGTTGAATGAGTTCAGAGATACAAATTTTAAACATTTTAATATGTTGTCATGTTATTGTCATTTTGTTTAATTAAATTTTCTATTGTTTCTATAATTTGTTCTTTGACCCACTAGTTCTTTAGGACAAGAATCTGTAATCTGTCCTCAGATATTTATGGGCAAGCCTTTTAACCTCTGTTTGCTTCAGTTTCCTCATCTGTAAAATGAACTAGAGAAGGAAATTGCAAACCAGTCTGGTATCTTTGTCAAGAAAAACCCAGATGGGGTCATGAAGAGGCAGACATGACTGAAAATGACTGAACAACAACAACATATATTAAACATTAATATTAATTCATTATTTATTGTGCTTTTTAGCAAAACATATTTCTTTTCTTTTCTCTTTCTTTTTTTAAAATATATGCTGTAGCTTTACCTGAAATTATGACTGCTGCCTTTGCTTTTTTGAGTCCAGCTGAAATAAATGGATTTTGACCCAATCTTTCATTTTAACTCTATGATAAACTTTGTGTTCAAGAATATTTCTTAAGAATAACATATAGCTAGATTTTGTTTTCTGATATTTTCTGTTATCTTTTTCAATTCCATGGGTGCGTTCATCCCATTCACATTCAGAATTATGGCTGATAATCATACATTTCTTTCTATTTTGTCCACTTTACTTTTCTCTGTCTTTATTCTCACCTCCCTCTTTTTTCCTGACTCTAGCAATCTTATAAACGAAATAATCTGATTTTTCTCTGTTACAGCTCTTCTATTCTCCTTAATTCCATCCTAGTTTTTACTTTCTTCCTTTCCTTTTAATATTCACCTTCAAGTTCATTCTGCTAGAATTTGAGATTGTATTGCTTATAATTATTCCCTTACCTATCCTTCCTCTACTCTTAGATTTTTCTCTACCCCTTCCTTGTCCCTGTCTTTCCCCATTTCTCTTTTGAGTTTAATGTATTTATATGCTGAGATTCCCCCCTCTCTCTAATTGTATTCAATATTCCTTTTGTTCATTTCAGATAAAAGCAAAGTTCATGGGGTGACTGTTCATTCTACCTCTTTTCTCCAAGGGTATACCTTCATCTCTATTATGTAAAGATCCTTTTTACTTTCCTAGTATAGTCCCCTGTCCCTACTATTTTTTTTTCACTTCTAAGCAGGTTCAAACAGAATGAAACCACCCTTTGTCAGTTTAAACTTTTCTCCATGACCACTAAGTCTACTAGGGCTCCAAGAAGATATTTGTTTCTCATTCTCCTATTAACATGTAAACAGTTCATCCCACACATGCTCCCTTTCAATTATAGTAATATGTATACCCTTCTTTGTTTCTTTTGGTTCCTAAATTTGTATTTCTAAATTTTACTAATATTCTGGTCTTTTCATCAGAAATGCTTGGATATTCCTCATTTTCATATTATGAAATAGTGGGCAATTCTCTGCATTTTCATTGAGGGACTGGGTGTTTGGTGTTTGAAAAGGTAAGACTACTTCATTTAAAAGAAGAAAATGGTGTAAAAGTTTATGCTAATTGGATCAGTGAAATTTAGGATCCTTGATATGGAAGTGTAAGTGACCTTAGAAATCATTTTATTTAACCTTCTGATTTTATAGTGGAAGAAACTGAGGAGTTGATTTGTAGCTTCAAAGTCATGTTCATTTGTGGATAAGTTCAGGTTCAAATCTCAGTCTTTTGACTCTAAATCCATAGCTACTATGATATGTGGATATTCACACTACTCTCCTTAGTACTAATCCTTCAGTAAATTTTATATTCTAATGATTGAACTGAAAATACAATTCCTTGAGGTCCACAAGCAAAAACACAGTAATTTAATTTTAATGCTAGGGCCAAAGCCTTCTTAAATTCAATTATTTTAATAAAAGACATTGAAATTATTTACTATGCATTTTATAAGGGATTAAAAGTCTCATCTGCAAAAAAAATAAAAATAAAGACAAGTGAGGGTAACATTAAATGTTGGAAAGATTGAGAAAAGACTTGCACACTAATGTATTATTGAAGGAGCTGTGCAAATTGTTCTAACCATTGAGGAAAACAATTTGAAATTATGCAAAGAAAGGAATTAAAACGTCCATTCCCTTTGACCCAGGGATTCTACCTCAAGAAAGTTGCAAAGGACTTATCCCAAAGGGAAATATATATACATACAGTGAAATAACAAATCCAAGAAAACAATAGTCAATATTTTAGAACAATGTAAATGAAATAACAAAAGCAATAAAATAATTTAAACTGAATGCTATGAAGTAATAATAATCAAACACAGCCTCAAAAAAGGGATGTGAGAAGGTAGCTCCCCCTGGTTCTTCATTGAGGTGGGGCATTATGAGTGTGGAACACTATATAGAATGTGCATTTTTTGTATATATTGCTAAGTTTTCTCTAAAATGTCCATACATAAGAACATAAATTGGAAAAGGTAACTAATAAAAAAAATATATCATTAAAATTCATTTTGAAAAAAGTTAGGGGAAACATGTTCATCACTAGAAATGTAAGTTTTTGATGAAAGCAATAGTGAAACTGTAAATATGTCCCTAGCTCTCTAGCCTGAATCTATAATTAGAGTTTTTCTAACAAATATGTTTCATTGCTTGAAATGTACCAATTTAGGCACAGATGTTATGATGTTACATATGGCTGAAGACTTTGTCATTTAGAACTAAGAGGGATTAGGTGCCTTAAAAGTACTTTTGGGAAGCATGTACTCTGATCTTGTCTCTATATTGTTATGGATAACCCCAGGTAATCTGATAATTGATTCATAATTATATCAGAATATTTATTGGAAGCTACTGTTTCTATTAAATATATAGACAGGTAAAATGTATAAGGTTCAAAATTGCATATATTTTAAATATTTTACTATGCTACATTTCACTTTTATGTCACGCTTTTATGGTCCATCACAAACAACGCTGTTTAGCCCTTAAAATTCTTTACAACCTTACTCCTACTTAACTATCCAGCTGATTATACATTACTCTTTTTCTCATACTGTACAATCCAGTCAAACTAGTCTTCTTGTTCTTCCCAAATGACACCCTATCTCCTATCTCCATGCCACTTTCAGGACTGTTCTCCATGCCTTGAATACACTACTCCCTTCTCATACCTGCCTCTTGCAGTTCCTAGTTTCCTTCAGATCTGACATCAAGTGCCACTTTTTACATGAGAACTTTCCTGATTTTTCCCAGCTGCTAATACTCTTCTTCTAATCATCTTATTTTTTTTATATATACCTATGTATTTATATGTAATTATTGTCTCCTCCAATAGAATGTAAGCTCCCTGAGGGCAGGGACAATTTCATTTTTGTCTCTGTATGCCTAAGACCTGAAACTGTGCCTGGCACATAGTAGGTACTTAATAAATGCTTATTGATTGATATGTGTTGAAAATGCAAAGGAAAGATTACTGAGGGAGTTAAACATTTTCTTATGCAAAATTTTATTTTTGAGTTTGATTATTTGTATTATACTTTACTTCCAACTTAAAAAAAAGATTATGGCCTTCATTTTAATTTGTTTTATATTCTCATTAATGTCTAATTAGGACTACCACTAAAAGTCAATATTGTTAATGGGAAATCTAACAGGATGTAATTGCAGCCCTTCATTAAATTAACATTTTGGACTTTTAATGGCATCCTTATTAACTTGAGCTTTATACAAATTAAGAACAAACCCCTAAACAGACTCCTTTACAACTTAACTGCCTTCCTCTTAATTTTTCATTCCCACTTCTCCCCAACTTTCCCAGTGGGGCATGCAGACATGGGGCTTTACAACCCTGTTGTTTCTATATTCTCCATCAACAAGAATGATTATAAGTCTTAGAAGGATAGAGCATAAATGGTTATCAGGGAACTGCAACCAATACTAAGTAAAGAGATAGTAAGAGAGCCTGTAGCAGACCTTAAAGTGTTCAAGGCACCAGATCCATGGAACTAAATGCCAGAATATGGATAGACCTTGAAGATGTGCCTGCTAAGTCATTGTTGTGATCTTCAAAAATTTTCTAGAGAATGGGAAAAGCGTTTCTTGGGAGTTTTCCTTTGTGCCCTATAGATTCTTATTATATGCATAATGAGAGGCTGGCAGGTTAGGCAGACCCCATCAGCTTGCTTAGCTGCTACAAGATTCACATGTGGAGAAACTGTTATACTTGCATCCAGGACAATTGTGATGACAAATATAGAAGTGTCTTGGAAAGGCTGCGGGGCATGTGTGGACACTCTACAACTGGTTCCAATTGGTTATCATTATGGTTGAGAGGTTTTAAATTGGTCACATAATCAGAAATGTTGATATCAAAAAGGTCTGAGATTCAGGTTCCTGTTTCATTCAAGTGTAGGGGAGCTCACAATGTCCAGTGAGAGACTATGCTGAAAGGGGAAGAGCCTCTGGGCTTTGTCCCCCTCTACACCTTGTGGCCCTGAGAAACAGGCCTATCCTTGGACTTTTCATTTATTTTCTACAATTCTAGATATAGGGAGTGGAATATCCAAGCCCTGAGATATGCAGAATGAGCCACAGGAATGTGGGAATTGCCATCCAGGCAATTTACTGCAGCCAGCCTAGCATCTAGATGCTTATCAGATTGAGGAACAATTTTCAGGAGTTACCTTCTGGACCCATGCCTGTGAGAATTGAAACATGGACTCATCTGACAGTAATGCCACTTTTTGACATGGACTTGGTGGTATCAATGCTATGTAGGAACTGAGTTAAGCTTTGAACCTACTCTTTCAGAGAGCAAGATGATATAGTGAAAAGTATGCTGTGGAGGTATTGGGGAAAATCTTTGTATGTCTGTTCTTTCAATATTTGGGAGGTAAATATCTCTTTGTAAAACTTGCTTCATTTTGAGTTCTTAAATTGAACTGAGGTACTAGTTCAATGACCCTTGACAATGTGAAGAACAGAGTTATTTAAGGCTTTCTTGAGCCAGTGGCAATAGAGAAGAGAATCCCTCTCTCTTACACCTGCAGGATATGCCCTTTGAACCCTTAAGAGAAACAGCCTTTCTGGCTCTGGGAGAGGAGGGTCAGAAAACCATGCAATTTCTGGCAGATATTCCAGAAACACAGTAAATACATATCTTGCTAGACTGGAAACAACACCTGAACAGGTAAATTGAGGCTTCTTCATAGGTCTTAAGCATGGCAGAAAGACAGGGAAAATGATAGGGAGACTAATTGAGAACGAAGGTCCTATTATACAGATACAGCAACTGGGACTGGCTAAGTCATGTGCACACATTTACCATCTTAGCCTGTACTTTTTTCTATCCATCTATTTTAATATTAATTTGTTCATTTTGTCTTGATCATGGGTGTTGCTACAAGAAACTATTTGAAGAGGCTACTGTTTGATATGTAAAGCAAGATATGCAAAATTAAAACATTTTGTAATTTATAAACATTATAAATATTAGATGGTAGATATGCTGAATGATTACCATTCCTGATAATAATGGCTAATTATATACATACATATATACATATGTATATGTGTATATAAATATACACACACATAAGTGCTATACTTTTATAATTTCATTTGATTTCCACAACAATCCTGTTTAGTGAATGCTATTAATACCCCCATTTTAAAGATGATGAAACCGAGGTTAAATGACTTTCCCAGTGTCACAAAGCTAGTAAGTTTCTAAGGCAGGGTGTCAAAAATCATTTTTACTGACTCTGTATGAATGTAAATTACAGAAGATTTGACCATCTGCATTGGTAGATTGAATTTCCTCACCAGGAACTCCTTACATGAACAAAACCACAAGTCAGTAACAAAATGTATTAAAAAAGTGTGATTTTGTATTATCATGAACCTGGAAAATTACCCTATTTTCATACATATTTTTTATCTTGTGTTTTCTCCTAATTTATATTAGGATGAACTTATTATATTATTATATTTGGAAGAATGAACTTCCCTCCATAAAGTCAGGGTCAAGAGATGAATATGAGGTTTGAAAGACAAGTGGGATCAAGGGTATTTTTTGATATACTCATAAAACTGTGGCTCAAAAGAGCTTTGAGTAATAGAATTAAAAGCAGATTGAAAAATAGCCCTGAGAATTAGTCAAGGGAGTTAGTCAAGGGTTTCTCTGTCCCTTACCTGTTTAGGGAGTTTCACCTGTGATGCACAGATTAGTCTCAATTTCTTTCCTCAAAGAGAAGAAGGAAGGAGGCATAGGAGATAAGTGCTCTCAGCACTTAACCAACAAAAATAAGGCTAAACAGCCATGAGTTGACTCATCAATTACAAAGGACAGTACCAAGCTTTTGGCAGCTGATGTGAATTGTTTTGCCACTGTGTAGGCATATGAAGTTGATGTATAGTGTGAAATTTAAGGAACAAGATCATGGATTTTTCTTGTTAGTAGTCAAATAGTGCTGCTAGTATGAAGCTTCATAGCAGCTTTAATTGCCTTTGGAAAGCAAATCAGACCCTAGTGAATCTCAGCTTATAGAAAGACATTCAAGAGGCTTCCCTCCTATGAATGTGTCACTGTTTCCACCAGGATGCCAATAAATCCTGGGCAAGTCAGAGGAGCTATGTTTATATTTTAATTCTCCCAAGGGAGTCTTGTGTGCTGTGGCTATTTTTGGCACATTCCACATTGAGTGGGTGGGTCAACTTCTGATATTAGGTGAAACTGTGGTGATAAGGCTGGATCAGACATCATACCTGTCTGAGATCTCACCATTCAACTTTGGAAGTAGGTTGAGAGTCTTAGGTGGAACATTTTTCTTCAACTTTTCTTAGTACTATATAGCTCTACAATAGTCTTTTTGTATGATAATTCTTAATGCATTCATGTGTAGCTTGTCCAATAGACTTGCTGCTCCTTGAAGGATGCTATTGTGTTTTATTTGTCTTCATATCTTTCAGTGACATGGTAGCATTGTATAGCAGATGGCTAATTGATATTTCAACCCAATCAATTAGTATTTATTAAGTGCCTAACATGCACCAGGCATTGTACTTAGCTCTGGATATGAGTACATAGAATGAAACAATCCTTACTCACAAGGAGTTTACATTCTAATGGGAAGGATAAGAGTTGGTTTTAAAATATATACAACATAATAACAATAATAGCTAGCACTTACATTGTACTTTAAAGTTCATAAGACACTTTACCTATAATATCCTATTTGAGCTCATGACAGTCTTTTGAACTAGGGGCTATTATTATGTCTATTGTACACATGAGGAAACTGAGGCTGAGAGAGATTAAATGGCTTGTCCTGGGTCATAAAGCTACTAAATCTCAGAGTCAGGGTTCAAACTCTGATCTTTCAATTTCTAAAATCTATGTTCTATCCACTCAGCCACAAAAGTGCATAAACAGAAACTTAATAATACAAACATATATGAAGGTAATCAAATATAAGGTTGTTTGTGAAGGACAGTACTCCAACCTGGGGGGAATCAAGAAAAATCTTCATGCAGAAGATGATTTCTGAATTTCTGAACTGCATCTTAAAGGAAGATATATACTTATACACACACACACACACACACGCACACACACATGATATATATACATATACTCTATGAGGTGTAGGTAAAGAGGGAACAATTTCCAGACATCAAGAGTAGGAAGTATAGCAATTGAGGATGCCAGTTGGTATCAAATATATGCCAATACCCAGATAAAGCAAAGAATTCACACTTTATCAAAAAGTTAGCCTGATAAAGTAAATTTCACACTTGTTAAAGAGACCTGATAAGACCTGATTTATTTTATTACATGTATTTGTTATTGCTGGATGAAAAGGAAGAATATAGGGGTTTGGTCTGATTACTGTGTCTATAGGACAGTGCATAACTTGTTAAAATTAAAAGAAAATAATGGAACTCACCAAATTAGATTAAGTAATTTATAACAAAAGTGAGATTTTATAGCTCCATATACTGGCAGGATTATTAAATTTTATTTTGTTCTTACATTAACCATGGCTTCATTTATGAAAGGCATTTTTATAGTTGTTGAAATATATTTTAAAAATTTAAAAAGGTAGCTTTTTAATCTTCAATTTTTCAATTTCTTTTTAAATTTCAGACATATATGCATGGTTGTTGATTGAGCTATTAAGTACATCTCACAAGTCTAGGGTCTCTTTCTTGATATTTGTACCAAGAGCAGCTTTGTGGAAGGTATTTCAGCACCTCTGTTTCTAATACTAGGTAGAGCTCAGAGCCATCATCTATACTATATTTATTCTTCAGTTTTTGTTATGAGTTGGTCCTTTGTTATGAAATGACTACCATACCCAAGGCTTAAGGAAAACTTTGGGGAAATTATCTTATGAACTTTGCTCTCAGATGCTTCTTTCATTCCAAATTTGATCTGATTTAATTTGTCTTCTATTTGTAGATAATTGTTTTTATATCCTCCAGAATACCTAGAATGTGTTTTTCTCTTATGTCATGCATATTCTGCATTGCATTATAGTTGTTTTATTTTTTTTTTATTCCTCACTGCTAGGTTATAAACTCCTTGAGGGCAAGGCCTCTTCATCCCTAGAAGTGTCTAGGAAAGGGCCTTGTAGGTAATAAATATTCAACAAATATTTATAAAATTGATGTCTTTCCTCTTATGTGTTATTTTGCATCTTTTAAGCATCACTTTGAAAGCATAATTCAGTTGTGTCTGACTAAAGTGTTATGGGGCAGTGAGGTAGCACAGTGAATAGAGTGCCAGGCCTGGAATCAGGAAGACCTGAGTTCAAATCTGGCCTTAGACACACACTAGTTGCATGACCCTGGGAACATCACTTAACCCTGATTGACTCAATTTCTCATCTGTAAAATGACCTGGAGAAGGAAATGGCAAACCACTCCAATATGTTTGCCAAGCAAACCCCAAATGGGGGTCATGATGAGTCAGACATGACTGAAACAACTAAACAGCAACAAAAAATGTCACCTGTCACTCCTAATAGAAGTAAAGCATCTCAGGAATTTTCAATGAGGAAACAAGATTGGATTTCAAAACAGATGTGTTCTGAGGACTATGTAAATTAAAATAACCCATTATCATTGCCCCTCCTCCATTTAGTTTAGGCAGTTTGTGTTTTTGACTTCCTATTTAGAATAGACAAGACTCCCAAGATAGGTCTTAGACCACAAAAAAAAAAAGCTACAATTTAAACTGAATGACTTTAAATTGCCTTGTGATAACCACCTCTTAGTGTTTGTGAGTACCCTATCTAGGTTATTAAACCAGTGATATAATAATTCACTAAGTAATTTGCAGTTCTTGACAATATCTACCACTGTCCAGGATGCTTTCAAGGACACCTTTATGATCCCTTTATTTAAGGATTGCTCTGTGGCTTCAGGGAAGGAAAAAGTAAACCTGTAGAAAGGCAAAAATAGCTATCTTCCTTTTCCTTCTCCTAGAGGCTTTCTTCTGAATCACATTTGTAGCCTTTATCCTTAAAAAAAATTCAGTTCCACTCAAGAAACATTCATTAAGTTCTTACTGATGAGAACTAAGGAAGATATGAAATTTAGATAAGATCTGGCCCCTGCCCTCAAGGAGCTTATTGTCTAGTAAGGGCTTATTTTTCTCTGCTTTCTGGGAAGGGGGGGAGAGAAATATGAAAGATAAATGTGATATGGTAAAAAAAAACACTTGATTTGGTGTCAGAGTACTTGGGTTCCAATTATGATCTTACTTCTTATGAGCTATGTGACCTTGGGCAAGTCACTTTATGTGGGGCTTGTACTCAATGAGCTCTTCCAGCTCTGAGTCCTGGTGTGTGGTACAGCGACTCTAACACAATTAAATTCAGAGACTTCTCAAGGTGGAAGCAAAAAGTTACTCTTTATTACAATCTCGCGAGAAGGGGCATCTACTCCTCCAGTACACTACCAGCAGGAGACAGGAGAGGCACAAAGGACAAAGCAAGGTTATATATCTTAACCCAAACAAGAAACTCCCACCCCGCCACTATCCCTTTTTCCCATTGGCTGGGAGGCGGGCTTACATTCTAGGTGCGAAATCTTTCCCATTCCCAAAGGACAAGGAAACAGGGTAGAGCCAATCCAAACATATATGTCCTTATTTAGTATACCTAATGCTGACGTGGCAGTGGCAATCAGGAGGTTTAGGGCCGAATTCCTATAAGTTTAGGTAATTTAAACTTATGGCCTGTTCATTCTCTCAGAGCCTATCTCTAGTTTTGAGACAGTCTTTTCATCACCACCCTGAGAAGTCTTCACAGAGGTTATATCTCATTCACTAGGAACTATAAAATAAAATAATAATTAAGTGCATGAAAGAGGTACAAGCGAAAGATTATGTGAGATTTGAAGGATTCATGAAGTAGAATCTGACCTGGGTTTTAAAGAATAGATAGAAATTTAACATGAAGCTGCCAGAGGTGGGGAGGAAGATGACATTCAGAAAGAGGGAACATCATAAACAAGGACATGAGGGCATGAAATGAAGGGGGATGTTTGGTTGTTTATTTTTTTTTTTTATTTTTATTTTATTGGCAATGCAATTGGGGTTAAGTGACTTGCCCAGAGTCACACAACTAGTAAGTGTTATATGTCTGAGACCAGAGTTGAACTCAAGTCCTATTGACTCCAGGGCCAGTGCTCTATCCACTGTGCTACCTAGCTGCCCCTTGGTTGTTTATTTTTAAAGGATGTAGTATATAGTACATTGGAAAAGCAGGATAGATGACAGATTGTGGACAACCTTGAATAACAGATTAATGGGCTTTAAATTTAGTTGGAAGTTAATAGAAAGTCATGAAGGGTTCTGAGCAGAGATGTAATAGTACCAAATGTATTCATAGGCAAGATTAATCTAGCAGTTGTAAAGGACAGATTGGAAGGGGAAGAAAGTAGAAGAATAAGCACCTGTTCAGCATAGTTTAGTACTGTCCACACAAGTAGTAATAAGGACCTGAACTAGGCAAAAGACAATGGCAATGACAAAAACAAAACAAAACAAAACAAAAAAACTCAACTGGATTAAAGCAGGAAAGTCAAGAATGGAGAGATTCCTACAAATCCCATCACCATTGAATCAGTCTCAGTAGCTAAGGTGGGCCAGCTCAGTATCAACTTTTCCAACATATCAATATATATGTAATATTTCTAGTTTTTGAAAGTCATTCTTTCTTTCTCCTTATTTAAAACTCTAAGGAATAAAGTACAAAGTGGTGCATTATGTACAATCTGTGTAAACAACCTCTGATGTCAATAATATTAACTATATTTAGGGTGTTTTGTGCAGATTTTTCTATCTAATAACAAATGCTACTATTTTATAAAGTTATTAAAGGAGTTATGTATATTCTTTTTAAAAAGAGGCAAGTGTTATTTGCATTCTGTCAACTCATATCTATGAGGTTATAGTTAGCCTAATAGTTCTTATTATGTGGCCAAAAAAAGAGAAAGACTTGTGGCACTGAATCATTCAGAATAATAATTACATTAAGCAATTCATCCTGGGCCATCTCCAGTTTTCATGATCTCTATCTGGCCACTGGACCCAGATGGCTCCAGAGAAGAAAGTGAGGCTGATGACTTTGTACAGTCCTCCCTCACTTAAATCCAATTCACTTGCAAATCATGGCATCATCTTCCTGATCCTCTTTGATGGATCTATCTTTGTCTCTCTTTGTTCTTCTTTGTTCCTCTTTCCCCCATTGGGGGTCCCGACTGTCCAACCCTCACCCTACTCCCTCTCCTTTATGAAGGCTGAAATATACCTAGATACCTTGGGATTTACTGGCTAGATTTCTTTCTTAAAGACCGTGTCTTAAAACCAATTCACTCTGGCTGTCATTGATTGGCCAACAATAGGTCCCTACCCAAGCACCACTTAATTATTATTGTTTGGTCCCTGCTGGTTCAGAGTGAATGTAAATAGAAATTCTTTCTCTTTTGGCCAGAAACCCTGAGAATCTTTTTAATTTTAATTTAAGGGGACACCGCTTGGCTCACTCCTTAAACAGCCCTAGTCACTGAATAGACATTGTCTCAGTCAAAGTGAGAACCTGGAAAGATAGCTTAAAAAAGGCCAATGTCTCCCAATGCTTCCTGAGCCATCTGTAGTTGGTCTGATGTGACTCTGGCGGCTGGATCCAGATGGCTTCACAGGAGAAAGTGAGGCTGGTGACTTTGCACAGCCCTTCCTCACTTAAATCCAACTCACTTTCAAGTCATGGCATCATCTTCCTGATATTATGGTCCTCTTTGAGTATGAAGGACAAACCACACACCACCCACACATTAAGCAATTCATCTTTTAAAACATAATCACTTGATATGGTGTTATTTTAATATCAGTTATGAAATTAACAGAATAATAATACTTTGAGAGCTTCTCATTGTTTATATCAATTATCACAACTGAAATTGAAATTAAATGATGTCTCTGATCATGGAAAATTCATAACAAAGTGGTTCTCCATCATTTTAGGGTTGAGCACAATTGATATAGGCTATTATGCAAGTCTACTGAATATTTTTAGGAGTCTCAGTTGCCTTTACATGGAACTGAGATGCTCATAGGCTCATTATTTACAGAATATGTGTCATTATATATTTAAAACAGAACTTTTATCGTTGTTCCCAGTGTCCTGAATGACACACAGTGAGGAAGGGATTGAAGATTTCAAAAATCCCAGTGGCAAATGATAGTTACCCTCTTTCAATGGTGACTAACAACATAGGGATTAGCTTGATCTATATTCCCAGAGGTCCCATAATTCCCCATTATCAATTCAAATTTGTATATATATATATATGAAAACTTCAACACGGAATACAGGGTTCTCAAAGTGTGATTAGATAATATGCTTCATGAAAAAACCAAGGATAAGCCTTGGAATAGAGGAGGATTCTAGAAACCTGTGGAGTAATGCAATCATGTATATTTTCCCCCGATTGTAATACTAAAATTTGGATGAATTCTATAATCCAAACTAAACAAAGATTTTTTAAAAAATTATGGTAATTTAGAAAATTCACCTGAATTGATGTGGTTTAGGGGTTCAGGGGTGCTGGGACCCCAAAATCACAACATATGAGTCCTGTCCGAAAGAATTTGACCCAAACCTTCTTTCAATCAAAGACAAGGTTTGTTAGAACATTGTCATATTGGGCAGACTCTTAAAGAGTCTGAACATGAGTAAGCTACAGTGGCTAGATTATAAGAATTTGAGCATCTTAATGGGGAAAAGATGGACTTTAAGCCTATGGGAGGGATCTAGGAGTGGCCAAGTAGTCTAAGAGGTAGTAGAATTCCAGGGACCTGGACCACATGGCCAAGGGAGAATGGAGAAGTGGCCTGGGGCCATAGGGAGGTCCACAATGAAAGGCCAGTTGATGGGATTATAGACTCAGGGGAACACCAGAGATTTGGCCATGTGGGAAAGTCCAGGGTTTTTCCTTTCTGGGGCCCAGATCCCAACCCCATCAGAATTACCTTAAAATTTTCTCAGATTTTTCTTTCACTTTGGACACTGAGAAACAATTAGAAAATGAATTAAGGTGAAAAAATACCATTGGGGATCTGAAAAGGAGATTAGTTGGAACAACCAAGGATTACCAAGTATTACTACAGACTGATTAAAATTCAAATAGTGCTAGAAAAAATAATAACAAGATTCATCTAGAGGATGAAAAGGTCAAGAATTTCAAGAGAATCAAAGAAGAGAAGGAAGTTAGCCTAATAGTTCTGATGGGGTTGGGATCTGGGCCCCAGAAAGGAAAAACCCTGGACTTTTCCATGTGGCCACATCTCTGGCTTTTTCCTGAGGCTATAATCCCATCAACTGGCCTTTCATTGTGGCTGCACCCAATCTCCCCTCCATTGTTTTACCTCCCTATGGCCCCTGGCCATTTCCCACCCTTAATCCTAGCTAGGCTCCATTCTCCCTTGGCCATTAGGTCCAGGTCCCAGGAGTTCTGTTCACCCTAGTTTACTGGCCACTCTTCGGTCCCTCCCACAGTCTTTCTGTATATAAGGTCCACCTTGTCTCCATTAAGATTCTTAGATTCTTATAATCTAGCCACTGCTTACTAATGTTCAGACTCCTTAAGAGTCTGCCCAATATGACAGATTTTCTAATAAACCTTGTCTTTGACTGAAAGAAGGCTTGGGTCAAATTCTTTCAGGCAGGGTCCGTGTGTTGTGATTTTGGGACCCCAGCACCCCTGAATCCCTAAACCACATCAGTTCCATATTTCAAACTGTATTACAAAGTGATAATCATGAAAATAATTTTGTACTAAGAAATAGAGTGATGGATTAGTGGAATAGATTAAGTACACAATACACAGTAATAAATGACCACAGTAATTTAATGTTTGATAAACTCAAAGATCCAAGCTTTGGAGTAAGAACTCAACATTTGACCAAAAAAAATTGTTTGGAAAACTCCTACTGGAAAGTAGTTTGGCAGAAACCAGAAAGAGACCAACATCTCATACTGTATACAAAGATAAGGTTAAAATGGATAAATAATTTAAACACAAAGGCTGATATTGCAAGTAAATTTGAGTGACATGGAAAAATGTACCTGTCAGATCTATAAATAGGGGAAGAGTTTGTTACCAAACAAAAGATAGGATTACAGGAAGTAAAATAGATAATTTTGATTACATGAAGTTAAAAAGGTTTTGCACAAACAAAATCAATGCAGCTAAGATTGGAAAAAAAATCAGGAAACTAGGGAACTTATTTTTTTTTTAAGCAATTGGGGTTAAGTGACTTGCCCAGGGTCACACAGCTAGTATGTGTCAAGTGTTTGGTCTGAGATCGGATTTGAACTCAGGTCCCTCTGACTTCAGGGCCAGTATTCTATGCACTGTGCCACCTAGCTGCCCCACTAGGGGGCATTTTTATGGTAAATTTCTCTTATAAAGCACTCATTTCTCCAATATATAGGGAAATTAGCCAAATTTATAAAAATATCAGCCATTTCCCATTTGATATTGGTCAAAGGATAGGAACAGGAAGATTTCAGAAGGAGAAATCAAAGCTATCAACAGTTACATGAATAAATGCTTTAAGTCACTATTGATTAGAGATAATCAAATTAAAACCTCTCTGAGACATCATCTCATACCTATCAATGATTGGTTAAGATGACATAAAAGGAAAATGACAAATGCAGGGGGTGATGTGGAAAAATTGGGACATTAGAGCACTGTTGATAGAGTTGAACTAGTCCAATCATTATGGAGAACAATTTGGAACTATGCCAAAAGAGCTATAAAATTGTGTATACCCTTTGATCCAGATATAGTACTGCTATGTCTCTGTCCCAAAGAGGTCAAAGAAAAGGGAAAAGGACCTATTTGTAAAAAAAAAAAAAAAAATTGTTGCAGCTCTTTTTGTTGTGGCAAAGAATTGGAAAATTGAGAGAATGCCCATCAATTGGGGAATGGTTGAATATTTTGTGATATATGATTGTGATGGAATACTATTGTGCTATAAGAAATGACAAGCAAGATGGTTTCACTCAGACACATAACACTAGCTGTGTGACCCTGGGGAAGTTACTTAACCCCCATTGCCCCTCCCCCCAAAAAACCCCAAAAACAAAAAACAAAAACAAAAACAACGTAAACAAAAACAAGATAGTTTAAAAAAAAAACCTGGGAAGATTTACATGAACTCATGCAAAGTGAAGTGACCAGAAAATGGAAAACAATATACACAGTAACATCAATATTGTAAGGATGATCAACTGTGAAAAACTGATCAAGATGATGATCTAAAGCAATTCCAAAAAACCCATGATGAAAAATGCCATCCAGAGAGAGAACTGATGAACTCTGAATGCAGGTTGAAGCATCTAACTTTTTATTGTTTTATTTTGTTCGTGTTTTCTTTTGTAATATGGCTATTATGAAAATATCTTTTGCTTGATTTCACATGCATAATCAACATCAAATTGCTTACATTCTCAAAGAGGGGGGAGAGGTAGACTTGAGAGAGAATTTTGACCTCAAAATTTTAAAAAATGATTGTTAAAATATTTTACATGTAATTCAGAAATTTATTAAATAATGTTTTAGCCACCTCACCATGAATCAAGGGAGTACTATTATTAATAAACCAGAAGTGACTACAACTCTTTAATTATGTTCTGTTACCTTCCATGCTTCAGCTACAGTCCTTAACTGAGGTTTTATATATATATATATGTACACACACACGTATATATACACACATACATATATATGTGTATGTGTGTGTGTGTGTGTGTATACACACACATATATATATGTGTGTGTGTATATATATATATGCTCAACCTTCCATTTCCTGGAGGAGCTCTGCTTAGTTATCTTTTTCCAACAGAGTTGACTATGCCTTTTCTTAGCCATCATTCTCTGTTAACAATTGTGATCCTTTCTCAGCTAAGTACTCAGCAAATGACTCAAACTCATCTTTATACCAGAAGATACAATAGACTAGGCTTAGATTATGTTTATTCTTGGATCTCTCCTTAAAACTCTTCCATTAAGTTCTTCTCTGCTTACGAACTCTTATAGAATCTTCCTTTTTAACTAAACCATTCTGAATTGAACTTCTTTTAACTGTCTTGTTTTTCACTATTTTCTGTTATCAGCTAGTTTTCTGAACTCCTGGGATCCTCAATAGTTAGGTAATAAGATAATAAGATATAATTAATTGGACTTAATTCTAGTAATTCACACTGAAAGACATGCAACAATTCATGAAAGGCAATGATTTTTAATAAACTATAGAAGTAAGATGCCAATGGAATGGTTTTTGAAAATAAAAATATAAGCAAGTAAAGATTATTTAAAATTGAGAATCTAGACATTAACCATCCCTCTAAATATACAGACACAACTATATTATTGCCAGAAGAATACATATGTTAAATACATGGATTTTCTGTCATATTTGACTGAAGACACATTTAGTTAAGAGGGTAGAGACTTATCATAAACAGGTTAGTGATTAGATGATTAGTTTTTTGGTCATGGTGAAATATCCAGTTTATTTTAATGGTAGTCAGGGCTCTCCTTTTTTGTTTTTCCCTTTCTGTAATGACTGAAGCAGTGGTGGGAAAGAGAGAAATGATTTTGAGGAACAGAGTTTTAAGATCACATATAAACACTAATTTAACTGCGATTTTTTCCACCAACAATGAATAATTTTACTGTAGGACATTAACCACATTAATATTTTCACTTTCATTGTGAATTTTTCATTTTTACTTTTCTGTTAACTAGAGGACACAAATAAATTGTAGTTTGATTAGATGATGGCTTATAGACTGTATTCAGAGAGGTCAATAAAGAATTAAAGTTGGTTTCATGTGCTCAAAGAGAGTATGAGATATGATTTGAAGTGATACTTGGTCATTTCCTTTTATGATGTTTTATTAAATAATGACACTTGATAGGATTCTCTAAACTATGTCATGGGACAGTTTATTATTTTGTGACATTAATGTGAAGGTGGGCACAGGTGCAAACTATAAAAAGTATGTTGCAAAATGTAATTTGGTATTAAGAAATAAAATTATCTAGAGACCAAAGTCACAGATTATTTGGAATCCCCACCACTGTAGAACATCAATATTTTATTCAAGAAGAGTTGGAAGATGCTGGAGATACCAGTAAACAACACAAAAACAAAATTAACTATGTATTAATAGACACAAAATGGTTATTGATGTGGAAATAATATCAATCAGCTTTCTGTGTGCAGTATGAGCACTGATTAGTTAAAGCAGTTGTCAAAATCAACATGAACATAGGGACTTTATTTGATATAAAACAATCTCCACAATGAGTATGGCAGAAAGACCCCAGAAACCTCCTTAGTTTACATTCAAGTAATTTCCTGGACAAGTTAAAATGTATGGCAACCAGAAAAAAAAATAGTGATTGAGAATAGTAAGATTTTTGCAAAACATTATACACTAGGGATAATGGAATATTATGAGCAGTATTATCTGAAAAAAATAAGAAAACTAACAAAAAGCATTGTATAGGAAATTGGGCTATCAAAGACTAGTTATGAGACCCAAATCATTCCAATAGCATTTACAGATGAAACTGGAATGTCAACAAATAGGTAGAATAGAATTGTCAGTATATTCAAAACAATTTTATTATCTTCAGTGACAGTAGGACTCCAATTCTATACTACCTGCTGTGCCAACAAAAATGGCATTTGAGAAAAAGAACTTAGGAAGAGAGGCTAGACTTGATCATGTACACCCAGAAGAAACACATGCTGAGAGCAAAACAATTTTAAATGAACTCATGGATTTCTCAAAGGGGAAGATTTCAAAAGAATGGAAAAAAAAACAACCTAAAAGATGTTATTATTAAGGAAAAGGCAATCATTTATTAAGTGCTTACTATGTTCCAGGCATTATTCCAGGTACTAGGGATACAAATATAATGAATGAAAAAAAATCCCCACTCCCAGGGAACTTATCTTTCAGTGGAGAATACAAATACCAATATACACACACACATATATATGTATATGTATGCACATACACATATACACATATATACTTTTATTCAACTAAGAAGGCAGTTATTTTATCCACCTTTGTAAAAATCCAAAGTAATTCATTGAACATAAAGGACCAATATCAATATAGTGATTCATCCCAGAATTGTTTCTATCTGAACACATTTAAAAAAAAGTTGAAAACAACATAATTTTGATAATAATAGCTGAAATTTATATTGCACTTTAAGATTTGCAAAGGGCTTTGCGTGTCCAATATAATTTGATATTAAAAACAGCCCTATGAAGGAGATATTATCACCCCCATATTAGAGGTAATGAAACTGAGGCTGAGTAGTAAAGTCAGTCAGTTATCCATGGTAGTGTAGCTAGCAAGTATCAGAGGTCAGATTCAAGTACTTCATGGGACCAGATTCAATAAAAATATTACTTGTTGTGCTTTGTTTTCTTGTTTCATAGCCCTTCATATCTCCCCCTCTAATTATACTTTTCTGCCTTGTAATATAATAGCAGCTCACATTTTATGATCCTTCAAAGGTTTATATTTCCCACAAAGGATCCTATAAGGCACATAATACAACTATTACTGTCCTCATTTTATAGATGAGGAAACAAACTCATACACTTGTCCATGGTCATACATCTAGTTCAGAGATAGGCTATGGACTGAGTTTTCCTGACTCTAGGCCAAAAATCTTTCCACTACACCACATTTCTCCTTATACATAACTAGTCTAGTTATTTAGGTAATCCTCTTGTGTTCCACCAAGTCCCACTGCGCCAAAAGTTTCGTGAAAGAAAGGGTCATGTTTTAATTCATCTTTATCTTCCCTCCAGCGTCTAACACAATGCATCAAACATGATGGCTATTTATAAAATGTTAGGAAAATAGAATTCTTATTTTTTACCAACTACTTTCTTTAGATACTTAATGTGTAGTTAAAACTTGAAATACTTAAGAGAAAGGACATTGCAATAGTATCGGTAAATGGCATACCATTATCACTTTTGGGGCACTATTCCTTTCCATCTAAATATAATTTTCACTCCTTAATTCAGAGCTAGTATAGCAAGACTCATTCTGCATTTATATTCATCAGGAGAGTATTCTTCAGCAAGAGATTGTTATCCTTCTCAAATCCATTAATTCTTTCTTATAATGATCAGGACTATAACGAAATTTTATTTTAAAGGTACACTGACAAAAATATTTCAGAAGCCTTCTATTTTTTAAATGGATAACATTGTTTTCTTATCCAATAGACAATATATAATAATACAGAAAGTATCATACTTTTAAACTTTGTGTTTAAATGTCTGAAACTTATTCATAATGGTTTATTCATGTACATAAAGAAGGAATTATGAGTCCCGGAACCTCTTCATGTAAGAATATACCATAAAAACACAATGGAACAAATGCTGAGTAAGTGACTAAGCCATGCAAAATACTGTAGGAGATATAAAGTTTAGATAATCAGTGATCCCTGTGGGCAAGAAGCTTGCAGTATAAGATGGAGATAAACCACCAACTCAAATTTGAGGTAAGTTATTACTGAGCATTAGAGAAGGCTTTATGGAATGAATGAATGAAGCAATCAATCAGCAAACATTTATTAAGCACTACTGATGGGGTTGGGATCTGGACCCCAGAAAGGAAAAACCCTGGACTTTCCCACATGGCCAAATCTCTGGTGTTCACCTGAGGCTATAATCCCAGCAACTGGCCTTTCATCGTGGCTACACCCAATCTGCCCTCCATTGTTTTTCCTCCCTATGGCCCCTGGCCATTTCCCACACTTAATCCTAGCTAGGCTCCATTTTCCAGGCCCCAGGAGTTCTGTTCACCCCAGTTTACTGGCCACTTCTAGATCCCTCCCACAGGCTTTCTGTATATAAGGTCCATCTTGTCTCCATTAAGATGCTCAGATTCTTACAATCTAGCCACTGTTCAGATCTTTACAATCTAGCCAATAGCTCACAGGTCAGATTCCTTAGGAGTCTGGCTAATATGACAGATCTTTAATAAATCTTGTCTTTGGCTGAAAGAAGGTTCGGGTCGAATTCTTTTGGGCAGGACCTGCGTGTTGTGATTTTGGGATCCCAGCACCCCTGAACCTCTAAACCACATCACTACTATGTGCCAGGTACTTGGGATAACTCCTAATCATAAGTTTACATTCTAAGGAGTGTGGGTGGGGTGAGGTGGGTGACAAGTAGAATTATAAATTGAAAAAAAGTGGTTAAATACAAGGCCATTGGGCAGGGAAGGCAGAAGCTAGCAATTTGAGAAAAAATGGCTTCATTCAGAGCTTTGTCTTAAAGAGAAGATGCAGCTAGGTGGCACAAAGGATAGACCAGGGGTGGGGATCCTGTGGCCTCAAGGCCATGTGTGGACCTCTGAGTCCTCAAGTGTGGCCTGTGACTGAATCCAAACTTGACAGAAGAGGATTTCTTCTGTCAAATTTGGATTCAGTCAAAGGGCTGCGCTTGAAGACCCAGAGTGAGGCTGCAGGTTCCCCACCCCTGGTATAGACCATTAGGCCTGGATTAAGGAAGAACTGAATTCAAATATGACCTCAGACACTTACTAGCTGTGTGGGCTAGTCACTGGATAAATCCCTTAACCTCTATTTGCCTCAGTTTCCATATCTGTAAAATAGAGATAATAATGGCACCTACCTCCCAGTGTTGTTGTGAGGATCAAATTGTAAAGTACTTAACATAGTGCCTGGCACATAGTAAGTGCTTTATAGTTGTTGTTTTGAGAAGTAAATGAGCTGGAGAAAAGGTAGGAATGCATTCAAGGCATGGGAGATGGCTGATCCAAAGGCGTGGAGGTGGGAGATGGAGTGTCATGTTTGAGGAACAAATATACAAAGGGCCAGGTTGGCTGAACTGCAGAATTCAATAGGGTGAAGAAGGTCCAATGAGGCTGAAAAAATAGATTGGGGTCAGCTTGCAAAGGGCTTTAAAATCTAAACAGAAAAGCATATATATTGTCCTTGAGATAATGAATGGCACCTTGATTAGAGCCCTAGGATTGGAGTCAGGAAGACCTTAGTTCAAATACTGCCTCAGATATGCTAACTCTGTGATTCTGGGCAAGTCATTTTAACCTCTCTCATCTTCAGTATCTTCAGTTGTAAAATGGGAATAACAATAGCATCCACCTCATAGGATTGTTGTAAGGATCAAATGAGACAACATATGTAAAATACTTTGCAAAACTTAAAGCACTTAAACTTAAGCAACACTTAAACTTTAAGACACATAAAGCATTGTATATATGCTAGATATTACTATTATTGGAGTCTCATAGTCAGATCTGAATGTAAGGCAGATTACTTAGGTAGCTGTGTGTAGGATGCACTTAGAATGAAGAAAACCTTGAGCTAGGGGAACCAATTATGAAGTCTTTGAAGGTTGGATAAGAATTAAGCCTGTGAAGAGGAAGAAATGGGGCATCCAAAGCAAAGAGAGAAGTGTGAGTAATGGCATTGAAATCTGAACAAGTAGTTCATTCATTCATTCATTCATTCAGCACTTTGAGTAACCCAATTTGGTTGAAATGTAAGATGAAAGTAATATGAGATGACTAGAAATGTGTTAAGTTGACACCAGATTATGGAGGACCTGTAATGCCAGATAGAGAATTTTAACTTTACTTGAAAGAAAATAGGGAATCATTTAATATTTTTGAACAAAGATTTGGAATAATCATAACTATGTGTACTAGAGAAGTATGAAGAATGGATCAGAGTTCTAATAGAGGCCTTTACTAGGTTGATGACAATTGAAATAGAATGGAAGTGGTAGATGATAGAAATGTTGTACTGCTAAATTCACAGGATTTAGTTACATATAATAACATCCCCACATATACGTTCTATCCTCTCCTTCCACCCTCCTTTACTTTGTATAGACTCTTGTCATTGGCTGGAATGCTTTCCTCTGTTCTCCTTCTTGGAATTCCTGAATCCTTTTAAAGCTCAGCTCAGGTGCTACTTCCTATGGGAAACATTTCCTGATCTTCCCAGCCATTAACGTTTTTTCTGAAATAGTCAAATATGGGGGTGAAAGAGAGCAACATTAAAGACAATCCAAAGTTAGAAACATGAAATACAAGTTGAATAGTGCTACCCTAGAAAGTGAATTTATCAGAAGGAACAATTTTAATGAAAACATAATGAACTTAGTTTGTACATGTTGAATTTGAAGTTACTGGTTGGACATTCATGTAAAGATGTACTGAAAGAAGTTGAAGATATAAATATAATAGATCTCAAAAGAGAGATCAGGATTGAATGATAGAACTGAAAATCATCTACCTAAAAGTTTTATATGTATACATATATATATATATTTATATACGATATGTGTGTATGTGTATATATATATATGTATATATATGTGTGTGTGTGTGTGTGTGTGTGTGTGTGTATATATATATATATATATATATATATATATATAGCTGGAGCTTTAGAAGTGAATGATATTGCCAAGGAGAAGAGTGTATAGATTAGGAAGAAGATGAAATACAAGTAAAGGAGATAAAGAAGGAGGGTCAAGAGAATGTTCTGCTTCCAAGACCAAGGGAAGAGAAAGTAGTAGGGAGTGATTAATATTGTATCTTGATGGCTTGATGGGCTGGAAATTAAAATGGAAGTCTTTTTTTTTTTAAAGACCAGTACATGTGAACACATTTGTTAGCAACAGTGAAATATCCATTGGAGAGGGAGATATTGAAGATTCATGATAAAATGGATATGTTGAGTTTGAAATGCTGGTGGTATATAGAGGCAATTCTAGCCTGTTGGTATCTAGCTAGCAACATGGGTCAGAACCTCAGAAGATAGGTCAAAACAGAAGCCAAATATGTGGGAGTCATCTGCATAGAAGTGTTAAGAATAACTAGTAGAATAAGTTCTGATAAAAGGCAGGAGGGAATAGAATAAAGTATTTACATAGAGAGATAAACCTTATTGAGTAGTAGGGGTACTTTACATTTTGTGAAAGGATTGAAGAGGACGTAGGGTGATGATGCTGAGCCATAAATTTACTTAGTGTATTTATTCTGTGAGAATACTGCTTACCTAAAAAATATCTCAGGATTATCATAGGAACATAGGATCACAGTTCTGGACCTATAAGGCACCTCAGAAGTCACTGAGTTCAAAGCCATCATTTTACAGATGAGAAAACTGATTAACCAAGGAGGTTATAATGCCTTACTCAAGGTTATACAAGCAACAAGTATCACAGCAGGATTTTAACACAGGCACTATGACTAAGACTATAGGACCCATGCTCTTTACACTATATTATGCTGTTCTTGTAGGCATATATGGCATTTGTATCTATATCTTGTAAATGGTCGTATCATAAATTAGGCAGGATCCATATGAATTGTAGTGGGGTTAGGCCAGTAGGAAAAATTCTGTGGGATTTGACTTACTTAGGTTGTGAAAATTACTGTACTCCACAAACTGAAATATGTTTTTTCTGCTACTTATGGAGTTATGTTGTGAAAATACCTCTTTCTTTTCCAGGTATGACTCCTTGGTATTAGAAATAGGAGGTATCTTAAAGTTACAAACCCAAACACAAGCTTAAGCAAGTCTAGTTGGGGACCATAATCTGCCTTCAGCTGACTCTTTAAGCAATCTAATCAACTTAAGTCCAACCATTGTACATAATCAAATGCAGAGCAACAGTGTGACCCACTAGAATTTTCCATTCTTTCAGAATGCATGGATAGAAAAGACTTTCCTAGGACTCAGACCATCAGGGCAAATGTACAACCAATTGTGTAATCTTGGCCAAGTCACATGACCTTTCTGGGCCAGTTTTCTAACCTATAAAAAGAAGGGTGGAAGAAGATCTCTGAAGTTCCTCTGAGTTCTGTGCTATTTTTAATGTATACAAATGCACATATGGTTTAAGGAGAAGTAGTATTCCTAGACTACTGTGGGTATAGAATCACCTAAGGCTATGCATTTTACATGAGCTTCTGTGAACAAATTTGCACTGCTTCAGTGCTGCTTACTTGCTCTTATCATGATGGTAAGGGATGGGACCAGGTCAGTATCAGATCATCAGGTTCAGGGTGAACCTAGTGCTGCTTATGCACACTAACTTGACTCCATTCAACATCTAAGAGCCTCCAGCTGATAAATATGCAAAAACAACAATATTTCTGCCTCTTACTTCCATGCTCTTCCTCCCAGAAACCCTGGAGAAGCACTTTGTCCTCTTATGTTTCCAAGCTAGGTAAATGGCTCACAAATGTGCTGGATCAGACTCATAGAAGGTTCTGATCAGGTCAATTCTACCAACATCTATAGGTTTCATTCTTTGAACTTGATGCTCTCAGAAGTTCACGGATATTTACTTTGGACTTGTGAGGTTTTTGAAAATTATTCTATATAATGATACTCCAAAAATTACGAGAGACTAACAATGTGAATAATCTTTTTTTTCCTATTTATTGACCATTTTAATTGTACATCAAAAGAGTCATTCAGTTCAATTCAATGAGCATTTATTAAGCAACCATGATATACAAAGCACTGAGGATAAATGACTAAAATGAAACTGTTCCTCTCCTCAAGAAGCTTCCATTATATTATAAGGATATATTATATTTACAGATAAGTAAAGACAAAGCAATTTTTTTGGGGGGGGTAGAAGAAATCACTAATGACTGGAAGGATCAGTAAAGGTTTTCATGATACCTGAGAAGTCTTGAAGAGATCTAAGCATTCTAAAAATCAGAAGTGAGGAGGATTCAGGAATTCCAGGAATCGGAGTTTGTGCAGTGATGGGTCTGTGTTGGGCGGGGGCAGGAATACCTTGTATGGCAAGGCAGCAAGCAGGCCAGTTTGATTGGAAAGTATACCTGAGGTAGAGTAATGTTAAATAAGTCTAGAAACATTAGATAGAACCAGATTGTGAAAAGTCTTAAATATCAAATAGAGGAGTTTGTATTTTATCCTAGGGGCAATAGAGAGTCACTGGAGAATCTTTAGTAGGATGGTGACATGGACATCCTGTGCTTAAGGGATATTAATTTAGCTTCTTTGTGGGGGATAGATAGAAGAGGGGCGAGTGCAAACAGAAAACCCATTTAGGAGAACAAAGAAATTCTTTCATCACTGTGTACATTTCCTCCACCAAGGCAGATCACTATTTCTCTATATCTCAGGAAATGGTTTCAAGAACACCAAGTTCCAAAAATAGTCATCATTTGGGAGGCACATTTCTGGTGATAAACCTTAGTTCTAGTTATTACCATCTAAGTAACAAAGCAAGCTAGAAGCTGACAAGAATAGTATACAACAGCAGTAATTCAACAGTCTCTAAAATTTTCACCTCATTAAACAACTAACAAAAATGATTAAATGACAACCCAGAGAGTCTGAGAAACAATAACTTCCATTTTAATACTACTGATGAGAGAGAAACAGTACAACTGTAACAAATAGAACAGCCAGAAACAAGAAGATCTTAGACTTTGTTGCTAGGAAGGCAAAAAGTAAAATTAGACTCTGCTGAGTTCTGGTGATATAAACCACTATGCCTTTAATGAATAGATAGCAGCCTTAGCCATACAGGTGAGCCTTCAAGGGTTCTCTCCAATTCTGCACCTGAGGAAGCCTGAAAGCCTTTATTTTAATAGCTTGGTAAGTGATACTTATCTGGTATCTTAGGCTCACAGGAGAGAGTTGCTATGGAGCTAAAAAGGGATTATGATGGTGCCCCAGAGGAGGTAAGGGCTAATACACTGATTCCTGGGCCTAAGATACCAGACTAACCTAAGGGGGTATGCTCAAGAAAGAAGTCTTTAAATGAAGATCCAGATAAAATCAGACTTGACCTGATTTACTATATCTGAAAAGAAGACTGGAGACCTCTTTGTACATGCATCTTACTCCACCATATCATAAAAACAAAAAACTCACACCCCCAAATATACACAAACATGTAGATTATATGCATATAAATAATGTATTCCACAGATTAAAGTACATTTCCAGATAAAACTACAACAAAAAACAAAGACTGGTAAAATCATTGTGTGTGATTGTGTCTACTCATCATTTCAGATCTATTGCCTTCCTTAGAGGTATTGCCATAAGATCCTATTTGAAGAGTCTACTTTTTGTTGTGCAAAACAAGAGTGGATTTGCAAAATTAAAACACCTTGGGGAATATAAGTGCCTTCAATTTACAAAAGACTTCCTTCAAGGCAGAAGCAAACAATTTGGAAACAGAAGAAACAATTCATGAAATTGCTAATCATTCCCCTTTACTTTATCATGTCCTTTCCTTGTAGGTTGGCAATTGTAGCTTCTATAAACATGCCTGTCATCAGAGGTGTGCTAGTAAATATTTAAGAACTGGTTCTCAAAAATGTACACAGGACACACTTTTAAATTTAATCAGCATTAGTAATATTTTCTCCATCACTTTCTGAAGTCTAGACAATCAACAGAACAACAAATCAAGTCCCAACTTTTAGCCTTTGCTGAACACCAACCTATAAATACACTGAGATTTAATAACAGCTCTCTAACTATGGTTTGAGATGGCTCCAGCGCACCCTGACTGTATGAGACAATCATGATAACAGCTCACATTTAAATAGTTCTTTATAATATCAAAAGGCCCTTTGGTCAAAACAACTCTTTGATATTGGTAGTGCAAGTATTATCACCAGTTTACAGATGAAAACCCAAATCTCAGAGAGGGTAAGTTAATGAAGTTAGTAGGATTTGAACCAGTTTTTATGGCAACATTATTACTCCTTCTATAGTACAACAGAGAATCTACAAGTTCAAATATAGTTGATAGTATAGCACTGGTTCAATTCAAGAGTTAAACATTTGTCCGACAGCCTAAAAAACCAGCTCAAGTGACTTGCCTACAGATGAAGCTGAATCATTGTACTAGCCTCCAGAAGTGATTACAGGACTTAAATTAAAAGATCATGTATTTGTATGTAGGTAGTTACCAACAGTGTATCATCTTTTCTGTAAATCCTTGATCTTCTCAAAGATTTATTGTTTCAGCTGCTGATGAGACATTGCATAGGAGGGGCTATTTTGCAAATCTAATACTGTTGAGATTATGTTTTCTTCCTGAAATGCTACCATTGATTTATTCTTCTTGTTTTCTTCTCACTTTTAAATTGCTCAATAAACTTGCAGTAGTTCTTGAAATGTATTGCTGAACTTGTTAGGAAAACTAAAAAAAAATTGTAATTGCTTAGGTGTCAAGGGCCCATTAAGTTCCTTTTAATTTCAACACTCAGAAAATTTAAGATAGGTGCAAATAATCTGTTTTCTTGCAGTAGAAGGGCATTCCCTTCCCTACCAGAACATTCACTTTCTGATATAACATCGTTTGCCCTGTTTACTTCTCAAGATTTGTAATGCCTATTACAAGTGGAAAACAGACAGCACTAGTATCAGACATTTCCTGATCCTTCAGTTATTAATGTCTTCCTTCCCCCAAAACAATACTTTGGATTTACTTTATAAAGGTGAGAGAGAAGGATCTTGGGGATGTAATGGTACCAGGATCATACTTGTCCCCCTGCCACTGTGGATGTGAGGTTCATGAAAGTTGGACTTCTCCACATAGGTGTAGCTCCTAGAAGAGAGGTTTTTAATCTAGGAGTCATAAAATTGATTTTTAAAATGTTTTTATTATTTAATCTTAATATAATTAGTTTCCTATATATTACATGCATTAAAATATTCTGAGGATTCGACAGGCTTCACAAAAATGCCAGAAGTTGTCCATGATACAAAAAAGGTTGATCTTTAGAGCATTTTATCTGCATCTCAATTCAGTATTGCATCTGTGGGGACAGACTGAAACCTAATAAAAGTTCATAATCTGGGGAGTAGCTTTACCTGAAGCCTTAGCCAGTATGTAGGCTCTGATTTTAATAGAAAGTAGGATTTTTATAAACAGATATTGGTTCCCTGTGTGACTGTAAACCAGAACTTTAGTCTGGGCATTGGAGGAAGAGGCTGAGAAGTGGAGACACAGATGCCAACCCAAATGGGGTTTTGTTTTTGGGTTGTTGGAGTGGGGATTGAATGAAAGTCATACTTTAAAATGTGCACAATGATTGCTTTGATATAATATGTATGACTAGTGGTTTATATTACCATGTGGATTGAACTATTTTTTTTAGGTGATGAATGGCATTAGTAGAGATGATTCAAAGGGGCATAACTCCATGAGCATCAGGAATGGTGAGTAGGTAAAGGAACTAAATGATTGAATTTTTGGAGATATAGATATACTAAGTAGATGTAGAACTCAGCAATACCCATGTGGGAGTGGAGCTAAGGAGTGATTTTCAGACAACTGTCCCTAAGATGCACAGAACAGGAATCTTGGCTGATACTCACAGTTTCTTCTGATGTTGGGTGGTGCTTACTACTCAAGCAGCATTGGAAGGAAACTGCTTTTCCCACTTGTCACTCTCCCCAGACTTTTATTGTTTAATTTCATTTTGTCTTATTTGTAAGCCTCTTGAAGTGGACTCCTATTTTTGTTGGATCTTTGAGTCATAGGATAAAGGTTTAGAGATGTAAGGCATCTTAGAAGTCATCTAATCCATTTCTTTCATTTTTCAGATGAAGAAACTGAGACACTCAAGGTGCTCAAAGTTCAGTTTAGACATAAGGATCCTTTACATAAACATATTTTTTCCTGATTCCTCCTTGCTTTTAGTGCCTTTTCCCTAAAATCAACTTGTAACTAGTTGTTTCCATTTTCTATATACCTATGTATGTGTATATTATCCCTCCCCTTGAAATTCTAAGATCTTCTATGGCAAAGACTTTTATTTTTACCTTTGTATCCCCCACATCTAAAACAGGATCTAACACAGTGTAGATGGATAGTATATATCTTTGTTTACTAAGTGATTTATGCAATATCATGCACAGGTAGCAAGACGCACAGTCAGGATTTAAACCCATGTCCCCCAAATCCAAATCCACCAAACTTTCTACTGCACCATGATACCTATCTGCCAGAGAATAAGTCGTCTTTTTTTTCTCCACTATACCAAATTACTTCTACCACAAACCATCTTCTGTTAAGTCATAAAATAATTCTTAATGAGTACTTTAATATTTCTCTAAGTGCCTATCACATTGCTTAATAAGATAGAGAATGAAAATAAATCTAAAGTTTGCTATTGATCATAATGTTTCAATAGGAGCTTAATTACTTCTGAATTCAGTAATTCAACAAGTATGTGCAAGACACTATTTGGTGAGACTTCCTTGAAATGAAAAGTCATTGCTATATATTGAGAATCTTCTCCTAGGTTCTCCTGTGCACATGACATTTTTTGTTTTTTTCTTATTTTATATTTAAGTTTATAATGTTTCTTTTACTTTTCTTATTATGTATTTAAGTTTTAGCATTTGTCTAAAATAACAAAAATAAGAAAAAAATATACTTTTGTGGGAATACAGAGACAAGTGGGAATCAGATTTTTTCCCTTTATATTTTACTGATAAAACAGAAGTCTAGAAAACCAGAGGGGGAAAATTACCAGAGAGCATGGGTATTTCTATATCTTTTCAGGAAGTCATAGGAAATACTGTTATCATGAAGCAATATTTCATTTCATCAGGACAGTTCCAGAAAGCAAACTATAAATCCAAAATCAAACCCAAGTAAAAGTAATTCAGACATACTGTCGGTTCAGGGATTCTATGTTGTACCAAGTACATGTTGTCAATTTGAGACTGTTTTCTTGAAGAAAAAAAAGTTAATCAAATTTGACTTTAGGTAATGGGAATAAGGATTATAGCTATCTTCTTTGCTGATTCAAGTTATAAAATCTCATTAGTTACATTGGTTTATTTTCCTTTTAGGGATGTGACATGTTGAAGAGTGACAGCTGCTTTTGTCGTATTGCATGGTCCATAGGGGGTTACTATCTATTAAGTCAAAGGCTGAAGCCAAATTGAGGAGTGACACAAAACATCTTAAGTTGTCCTTAATTGTTTTCTCAATGGGATGGAACAAGATTTAACAGCAATCAGTAGTGGAATAACTGACTAAATCCTGCTTGTTCTTCATGGTGATATATTACCTTAGAAAAAATGTCCCACAGTTTGTTGAAAACAATCAGTGTTCTATACTGCTTCTGAAGGAAGCTCTAAAATTGCAGGTCTGACTGTGCCACTCACCTGCTCATTAAACTTAAGTGGCTCCCTATCACTTCCAGGATCTAGTACAAATTCCTCTGGCTAGCATTTCTAGCCCATCACAATCTGGATAAAACCTTCTCTTCCATCATTATTATATATTTTTGTCCTTTACATTCCCTCTAATCAAACTGGCTTTTTAAATTGTTCTTTACACACTATATTCTATCTCTCATCTATGTGTCTTTGCAAAGGCTAGTTTCATGCTTAGAATATACCCCTTTCTCACTTCTACCTCTTAGAATTCCTAGGTACCTTCAAATCTCAGTTCAAGTACCATCTTCTACATGCAGCCTTTCCTAATGCTCCCAGAAGCCAGAAACTTGTATGCATTTTTGTATATGTAACAAGGAATCTGGGATATCCAATGTGAATACAGACCTTGTGAGCATGAGTAATGTGTGATGCAGATGTTTTTCCCAGGTGGACTTCAGAACATGTACAGGAATTGTTTTAGGTCTTCTTACCATGTAAGGAAGAGGAGATTTGTGTTTGACTGCTGAGCCAGAACTTCAACAGTTTAAAAATAAGAAGCTAGAAAATCCTGTCTCTCTTTATTGCCTGGCTAATTCAAGCGTATGCTTTTGGGTTGGTCAAGGCCTCGAGCTATTTGAGGCTGACATGAGACCCATGAATCTTTCCCTCTCTGCATTTGGTCTTTCCTGCTTTTAGGTAAAGGAGTATTGGACTAGACCAAAGTCTAGACCACAGGGTTACAACCTTGTGCCTTTTAAAAGGTTGGGAGAAAAAGCCACCACAGATCTGAGAGCTGGCAACCACACGTTTTTTCTTTTTTCTTTTCTGACAGCTGGTACCAATGAAGAGTAATGTCTCAATATACCTGCTTGGCCCAACATAGTAATGGATTAAAGGTAGCCAAGAAGGAGCAAGAGATAAAAGCTACGCCAAGCTGCAGCACTGATGGAAAGTCTGAGAAGCCCTGAGGGTACATTAGCAATATATTTGGCAAGACCTAGGATATTTAGGTTGTGACATTAGGTTTAATGACAGTTCCAAAAGTCTGCAAGACTTAGAAGCAGGCCTGGAAGACCTTAGGATATAGTGGCAGGGAAGATAAGGCTTGGTGGTCTTTCATCTCACTAAAAGGAATAGAGTTGGTGACTCCCATCTTTATCAAACTATATGTCCAGTTAATCAGCCTGGGTGGGTTCCAGGCAGCCTAGGTTGACGAACAGAGCAAAGGGGAAAGATAAGTGAGTGGGTGAATGATGTTCCTATGCTGTGGAGGTAAGTACTATAGGTATCATTATGCACATACACCATTTATTTATCTTTCTCCCAAGGATTTTAATTATTTTTTTTGTGATTCTTAACTTGATACCCATAAAATGGAACAGGATAGAAAAATGAATTTGAAAGCAGAATCCAATATTTATTTGCAACCTAATTCTAAAGCATCCTTGGCTAGGGCACTATAGAGTTCCTCTCCCTCTTATAGGATCCTAGTCAGAACACTGCTGGCTTCCACTTTTCAAGGAGTATAGTGCATCAGACAAATTTCTGACCCTCTTGCCACATGTTAGGATAGGATGTTCAGCCTTTGAAAAATATGACCAAGAACACTCTTGTGGTCAGAAAAGATTTATCAATTTTTTTTAAGAACATGAGAATATGTGTTTCCAAAGTCAGTGTGTCACTGATGCTCTTAATGGAACTTCTAAGTCAAAGTACTCTGGGTGTGTGGCCCCTGACAATAGAGTGCTGTAAACTTTAGGTGCCCCTGCAACACCTCTGGAGAGAGAGAGAGCTGGCAGGCTGCCCGTCAGTTAACCTAAACTTGTACTGACTTCCCCAGTGATGCCCCCTTTTTGTGTTCATGGGCTTCTAGCTGACTTTTGGTACAGAACTGGGCTGGATGAGCGGCTTGATGGTGTTTCCTTTTGGATTTTTTATTTGTTTTGGTGCCTTTTTTTGATCATTGGTGAAGTATATGCTGAGCTTCTCTATGACCTTTCATATCATCATCTTAACAGGAAGTTCCCCTGCCCTCACCCTCGTATAGAAATGGAGAAACTCAAGCTCAAAGAGATCAAAATATATTCCTCTTAGTCTAACTTGTAAATATTTGACTCCAGATACAAACCCAAGTCTCTCTTGATTTTCACTATGCCAACTTGCTTCGCAGTTCTTGTTCATTAAAGTAAAAACCATGCCAAATTAGTTTTTATCTAGAAGTAGGTTCAGAATTGGAAGAAGTATCTTCTTGTCATATGGACTCAATCAACCTGAAGCTGACTCTATGATGTTAAATCAAATCAAAATGGTCAGTGTCCTTTATTTTTTTTTTAACAAATGGTTAGTTGAAAAGGAAAGTTTCTGAAACCTTGAAAAAAGGGGAATTAACTTTTTAGATACCCAGGTTTCTTGTAAATAGATGGTCTTAAAGCCATGCAGAAAGATTAGAAAATCAAGATTTATGCATAGGTTTCCCCACCTTGCCACATTTCAGGATAGCGTATACAATTATTCCAAAATGTGACTAAGAACAACCTTAGGCTCTGAGAAGATACATTCATTTGTCTCTCAGAACATGGGACTACATGTTTACAAAGTTATTATGAGCAGGGCAAAAGAGGAGGGAACTGTTTTTAAAACACTAAACTACCACACAGGGATTACAGTCATAGGAGGGAGATACATGTCAATAGGGAAGAGCATGGGGAACAGCATTTCCCATGAGCCCCCACCCCCCAAATTCTTCCCTACTCCAAGGACTGGCTCAGACATGTCACAAGCTGCATACTACTGTGCCAGAAGCCTACTCAAGTCTCAATTTATACAGAATTTTAGACAAAGAACTGAAATGTCATTTGTATGAGACTGTCCCGTTACCTATGAGGCAAGGCAATGGGGCAGTTTGAATACCTGAAGTCAGGGAAATTTCTAAGTTTAATAATAAAGAATGAGGCAGGGAGGGACCCAGTACAAAACTATGCCACAGCAGGTAAATGGCTGGGGAGGAAGGCCATGCCTAGTTTCTCAGTCAGTCAAATCTAAGAATACCTAAATTCTGGGAACGGGGCTTCTGTTAAACATATTTTCACATTAGTGAGGTGTAGGCTATACATATTCACTAACTCATATTATGTCATTGACACTTTCAGAATTAGCATAATCTGGTGCATTTCGGCTAAGAGGTGCTAAGTGGAAAAGGGTGCTGGGTTTGGCATCAGAGTATCTGCAATCAAGTCCTGGCTCTACCACTTAATACAAGGGTAACCTGAGACAAGTCACTCAATCTATCTGGCCTCTGTTTCCTTATCTGTAATATGAATGGGTTAGACTTGGTCTCTGAGATCCTTTCTGGGTACAAGATGAAAGAAAAATATAGTGAGCTAAGACTTCGGAGTAAAAAAGTTAATTCTTTGTTCATTCCAACTAAGGGATATATAAAGCTTGAAAAGGATTTAGAGGCTTATAGTGAGATTAGATAACAGGAGAAAAAATAAAGAGCAGAGACAATAACTGGGATGGAGCTTGACAAAAAAAAATGATGTTGAGATATGCTATTATGTGACATAGGCATTGTCAGATCAGACTCCACAGGTTCTGAATTGGCTATGTTCTCAGAGAATTTGATAGGGCAACAGACTGATTGGGAATTTCTAGCATAAGAATATTAAAGAGCAAAGTTCTATGTAAGGAGGACTGGTGTGAACATTGAGTGTAGAGTGTTTTCTTTTCGGCTGGGTGTTAAGCCTTGGGGATGAGGGGAGGGGAGTTGGGGCAGGCTCAGAGCCAATCTCCCAGGTGAGCTAGTATGGGCCCAATTCTCCTCAGCAGTTGCTACCTACAGCAAGGTGACCAACTAAAGCTAGTCTCCCAGCTCCTTTCTGACACTCATAGAAACAACTTAGATTCTTCCATTTTCTGGAGGTTCCTACTTCCCTGGAAACACAAGGACTGTATAAATCTTCCTTATCCTAGTGTTTAAGGCTTTGACTATAGGGAGACCCACAAATTCTCACAAAGGGCCATGTGAAGAAAAAAATACCCACTCAGAAAAGTGGAGTTCTCTGGATAATTCATTCCTTTATGTGAATATCCTAACTGTGGAATCAAAGCTGCTGCAGTCTGAAATCATCTTTCCAGAAAAACTAGAAAATTGGGCCAAGCAGATCATCATTTTTGGATGAATCCCCCACTGTGAGGGTTTATGAAGCCACAAGCTAACGACTCTGGAAAAAGAGGGAGCTGGCAAGAAGTTGGGTCATTTACAAATCTGCTTTCAGTTTGTCCTGTCCCTGTTCCCTTACTTCCCTGGTAATTCAAGCTGTGTCAATCTGCCTCTGCTATTTAGGCAAGATCTTTTTGGGAAAACATAAACTTCTTTTTTGAATTAATTACTTACTTTATTATTTATTTATTTATTTTTTACTAGAACCTAGCTCACTGAAGTCTCTTTAAGGACCAAAAGGGACAGGACCACATAGGCTGCCCTGGGCCTTCACAATAGAACTTTCCTTTAAAGGACACTTAGTAGGACCACTTATTTTTGACATCCTGAATCCTTTATTCCAAGTTGTTCTCTGTATAGCATGGACCCTCCTCAGGTCTCTGAATAGTCCTGGGACCTTTGATATTTTTGAGGTTCGCTGTGCTATTTTTGGATAAAATTCTATTCAAATCTCCAGCCCTGAATCCTTGCCAATGACTCTGTGACAGACCTTGGCAGACATTTAATTAAAATAGAACATAATGTAAATAACAAAGAATAGAATCAGATTATAAACATTTCCCAATTAATCCCTTTGTTTTCCTAACACAGTGGGAAAGGGACACAGATCACTCAGAGAAGGGTGTTAGCAATTGGCATTTGTTACAATTTATTACAATCTTTGCTTGGCCACCTCCTTTTCATTTTTAGTGTAGCAACTAGCAACAACAACAACACTAGCAAGTGTTGTTACTTGGGAAGCAGAGCTTCAGGATGCCCAAGTCGGTTTTATGTCACCTTTCATGGCTGATATCCCTGCCATTTCTAAGACTCTAGCCTGTTCTCATAGCTGGTGTCCATAATCTCAGGGTAGTGTAGATGCAGCTGCCGTATCTTCCTCTTTCTTCCTTTCCTATGCCCATCCTTCTTGGCTATTACTACCTTTGTTTCTTTTTACAAAGAAACATTTGCAGCCTCTTTGATATTTCTTGTTTTAAGAGTGTCTTTATTTACAATGTATAATGCGTAACAGCAATACTTTGGGGGCTTGTACACAGCTTTTTGGAAAATTTATTCCAGATTCTCTTCCTCGTTGAATAAGATTGTTTCTTGGGAACCAAGCATCATTAAAATATAGAATTCCTCCATATACAATTGCTTTTGACCAACAAACCCAGACTTTGTCTTTGGATTTGTCTCTTGTTAACTTGCTAACTTGGAACTATTTCTCCCTTCAAACAAAAGCTTTTGCCTTTCATATTCCACCTATATCAAAATTTAGAAATCAGTTCTCTTCTTGTCTGTGGAATGCAACCAAAATAACCAATAACTTCATCCATAAAGCTCTGCTTTCTACTCCCTCTCTGGGCCCTTCTATTGTCTTCTATTGTCAGATCTTCGTATTCTAAAATGCCTCTCAAATCCTGGAATGCCTTACAAAAGAATATTTATAAACTCAAAATGTTTGTCTCCATTACACATGCCTTCAGAATTTAAATTTTTAAAGAAATTCAGAAATTTGTTCTTAAAGTTATTTTATATATCCCTCTGCTCTTAATATATTTCTGAGTTCATTGGGGATTGCTTGAAATGTAAATTTTGAATAATCCAACAGCGTCCAACATATGCCAACATATGCCAGATGACCATTAGCCAAACAAGAAAGCAGCCTACATACACTTCAGCTCCAAACAAACACATACAGAAATGAATGTACCCTTGCACCTACTTTTGAATAAAATAATGATATCCACTGGTGTGCAGCCACAAAGGTTAGATTGTGGGGTGAAACCATTTAAGCACTATGGAATAAAGTAAATATTTTCCTCTAAGAAGAATTTAAAACAAATTTTAGAAGAATCAAAAGCTACCCTCTAAGAACAGCTTGCTTCCTTTTTCCACATCCCTGCTTTTGAGTAGGAAACCACAATGGGGATGATTGGTTGGCTCATTTCACTGTGAAATCAGTGGCTAAGATCACTCGCCTGAACTTTCCTTCCATTTTTTACTGATGAAGATTCTGGCTCCTCATATTTTGAAATTTGTCCATAATCTACACAATTGTATTTTTTTTTGTTTGGGGTTTTTTTGCTAACTAAAATATATATCAATTGCTGGTTTTGTTATTGTAAAAAAAAATTCACATTATGTCTACTAATTTCAAAAGACCTTGCTTCCTCAAGATTTATTTATTTAGTCTCTTAAAGTGGAGGTTTGGGCTGAGAATTAATCTTTTTATGAGACTATACTAAGCTACTTGGATATTTACTTTTCCTCTTCAAAATATGTTATTCAAGTTAGAATAGATAGAATAAATAGAAATATATAGAGAAAAATTTTACATATATACCTATTTGTGTCTAATAGCCATCTCTAGGGCAGGGAAAGGAGGAAAGAAAAGAAAAGAAATATACATGATAATTTTGTTGTATGTTTGAAAGGAATAGTAGGTTGTGCATAGTAGATTAGCAATTTCATGTGAAGTCATCTTTTTAAATTACTGTATTATGGAAATGTCTACTTTATTCCATAAATTAAAAATAAAATTTAATAATGATTCAAAAAAAGAAAATATATTGTCTGAGCTAGGACAGAATTTGCATTGAAAATTGCTTCTGTAACTGGATGATTTTGGGAAATCAATAATAGTGAATTCTGGTGAAGTTGATTATAATTAGTCTAAATAATAGACATGTATATATATAATTTGTGTGCATACATATTTTTCTGACAATATATCATATGCATATATAATATTACATGCATATGTTTTTTCTGAGAATATAGTTGTACTTTTATATGTGTTATATATAAGCTATGTATATTATATATACACATTATATATAAAAATAATTAAGTGCTTGAATAACACAAATTTATCCCTATTTGGCTCTGTAGTGTGAAACCTTGTACTTTCCAGAAACCATCAAGTAACTATTTTTATTGGTGATGGGAGGTGAAAGGAAATGGAATTTGGATTGTTGGTTGAACATGACTCTACTTTGTTTTAAAAAGTCGTAATGTTCTGTTATACAACAGTCTCCTGTCTCAAGAAGGAACATTATTTTGCATCTCTCCAGCAAAATATAGAAAACCTTGAAAGCAGATACTATATATCATTTTGTCTTTGTATTCCTAGGACCTATTAAATGACTTGCATACAGAAGACACTTAAAATGCTTACTGGTTTGGATTGGGTTGGTCTAAAATCCCTATATACTGTAGGGTTGACCATATTTAGTATGAAGCTGAATGAGGGAGAATTTTATGGTCTAAACAACTGTGAGAAAAACCTAAAAGAAAAAAAAATAATTGGTCACAAGCCCAACAAGAATTCCAAGAAGAGCTAAAAAAAATTTCAAAAATAAAAGTGGTAGAGGGAAAAAATAAGCAAAGAAAGGAAATTATGAATAGAGAATTAACAGCTTGTTTAAGGGGGGTAGAAAAATACTGAAAAAATGTGTTAAAAATAGAATTGCCATATGGAAAAGGGGGTACAAATATTCACTGATGAAAATAACTCCTTAAAAAAATTGGCCAAATGGAAAAAGGGGTACAAAAGATCACTAAAGAAAATAATTTCTTAAAAGTTAGAATTGGGCAAATGGAAACAAATTACTTCCTGAGACATTAAAAATAGTCAAAAGAGTGAAAAAACTAGAAGAAAATGTGAAATATCTCATCTAAATCTAATAATAAAATGAATAGGAAAGAAGTCAAGGAGATGAATAGACTCTGTAAAAAGTTAGATATTATAGACTTAAAGAAAACTGGGAATAGCAAAGAGTATAACTTTTTCTCAGCTGAACATAGCACCTTCACAAAAATTGAACATATATTAAGGCATGAAAACTTTATGACCAAATGCAGAAAAGCAGAAATATTAAATGAACCCCATTCAAATGATAATGTGACAAATTACATTTAATAAAGGGCTGTAGAAGCATAATTTAAAAGTTAATTGGGAACTAAATAATCTAATCCTAAAGAACAAGTGGGCTAAAGAACAAATCATGGAAACAATCAATAATTTCATTAAAGAAAATGTCAACAATAAGACAACATTCCAAAATTTGTGGGATGCAGGCAAAGCAGAAATTAGAGGAAAAATATATCTCTAAATTTACATCTTAAATTTATAATTTATATTGATGAAAGAAAGAGCAGATCAATGCATTGTGCATGCAACCTAAAAAAAAAAACTAGAAAAAGTACAAATTTAAAATCCATAATTAAACACCAAAATGGAAATCCTGAAAATCAGAGGAGAGAGTAATAAAATTGAAAGTTCAAAATGCCATTGAACTAATAAATAAAACTCGAGCTGGTTTTGTGAAGACAAACAAACAAACAAACAACCAACAAAATAGATAAAACATTGGTTACTTTGATTTAAAAAAGAAATAAAATTACTAGTATCAAAAATGAAAAGGGTAAATATGCTACCATTGAAGAGGAAATTAAAACAATTATTAGGGGTTATTTTGCCTGATTATATGCCATAAGTAAAACTGATGAATATTTACAAACATACGAACTGCCCAGTTTAACAGAAATGGAAATAGAATAGTTAATTATATCTTTAAAAAAAGAAGAGTTGAACAAATCACCAATGAGCTCTCTAAGAAAAAATCTCCAGGACCAGATAAATTTACAAATTAATTCTATGAAACATTTAAGGAACAATTAATCCCAAAAGTACATAATTTTTTGAAAAAAAAAGTAAAGTAAGAATCCTACCAAATTGCTTTTATAACACAAATATAGTTTTGATACCTAAACTAGGGAGAACAAAAACAGAAAGAAAACTATAGACCAATTTCCCTAGTGAATATTGATGCAAAAATGTTAGCTTAAATTCTAGCAAGAAGAATATAGCAACATAACACGAAAATCATACACTATGACCTACTGGAATTTGTACTAGAAATGCAAGTCTGGTTCTATAATAGAAAAACTATCAGCATAATTGATCATATCAGTAACAAAAACTACAAAGTCATATGATTATACAACTGATGTAAAAAAAAATTTGATACTATTATATAAAAAAACCTAGAAAGCATAAGCATAAATGGAGCCTTTTTAAAGATCATAAGTAGTATCTATCCCAAATAAAGACAAAGTATAATCTATAATAGGGATAAACTTGAAGTCTTTCCAATAAGATCAGGGATGAAGCAAGAATTTAAATTATCACCACTATTTTTTCATCATTGTACTAGAAATGTCATGAATAGCAATGACAGGAAAAAGAAATTGAAGAAAAAATAGGTAATAAGGGAACAAAACTATCAGTCTTCACAGAGCATATGAGGGTAGATATAAAGAATCCTAGAGGGTCAATTAAAAAATTTAGTTGAAGGGGCAGCTAGGTGGTGCAGTGGATAGACCACCGGCCCTGAAGTCAGGAAGGCCTGAGTTCAAATCCAGCCTCAGACCAAACATTTGTCACTTACTAGCTGTGTGACCCTGGGCAAGTCACTTAACCCCAATTGCCTAAAAACAAACAAAAAAAATGTAGTTGAATCAATTAACAACTTTATGAAGTTGCTGGATATAAAATAAACCCATAAGAATCATCAGCATTTCTATATATTACCAACAAAACCCAGATGCAAAAGATATAAAGAAAAATTCCATATAAAATGACTGCAGACAACACAGAATACTTGGGAGTCAACCTATCAAAACAAACCCAAGGATTATATGCACACAGTTACAAAATACTTTCCACACAAATAAAGAAAATCTAAACAATTGGAGAAATATCAATTGCTCATGGTTAGTCTGAGCTAATATTAAAAAAATGACAATTCTACTTAAGTTAATTTACTTATTCAGTGCCATATCTAACAAACCACCAAATAATTATTTTGTAGAGCTAGAAAAAAATAACAAAATTCATTTGGAAGAACAAAAGATCAAGAATATCAAGGGAATCATTGAAAAAAAAAATGTGAAGAAAGGTGGCCTAACAGTTCCAGATTTTAAATTATATTTTAAAGCTGTAATCATGAAAACAATCTGGCATTGGCTAAGAAATAGAGTGGTGGATCAGTGGAGTAAATTAGATACTCAGTATACAGTAATAAATGATTATAATAATCTAGTGTTTGATAAACCCAAAGATCCAAGCCTTAGGGGGTAAGAATCCACGATTGGACAAAAAAAAAATGCTCATGGTACTGGAAATCAGTTTGGCAGAAACTGGGAATAGATCAACATCTTACAGAGTACACCAAGATAAGATCAAAATGGATAAATAATTTAGACATAAAAGGTGATTTCATAAGTATATTAGGGTAGCATGGAAAAATTTTACCTGTTGGATCTATGGTTAAAGGAAGAGTTTATGATCAAATGAGATAGAGAGCATCATGGGAAATAAAATATATAATTCTTATTTTTTTTTGCAGCCAAAAACAAGGTTTATTGAAGATTCGCCATATTAGCTAGACTCTTAAGGAATCTGTGCATCTATGGGCTATTGGCTAGATTGTAAGAATCAGAGCATCTTAATGGAGACAAGATGGACCTTATATACAAAAAGACTGGGAGGTATCTAGGAGTGGCCAAGTAGTTTGAGGTGATGGGAGGAAGAGCCTAAGGAGATCTGGATGGGAGTGACTAGTAAGCTGGGGGGAACAAAACTTCTGGGACCTGGACCTCATGGCCAAGGGAGAATGGTGCCTAGCTAGGATTAAGGGTGGGAAATGGCTGGGGACTATAGGGAGGTAAGACAATGGAGGGGAGATTGGGTGCAGCCACAATGAAAGGCCAGTTGATGGGATTATAACCTCAGGTGAACACCAGAGATTTGGCCATGTGGGAAAGTCCAGGGTTTTTCCTTTCTGGGAAAAGATTCCAACCCCATTATTCCCCCCTCAAACATATAGGAACCCCAATTCTTTTGGAGTAAGGGACGAAGGTCTCAGCTTCTGAAATTGCTTCCTGCTGGCAAGGGGCGTAGAGCTGTCCTTGCCTCAAGGGGGTCCCAAAGAGGAGGTTGACTGGAACCCACCACAGGCTGCATCCACTCACTGTTTGCTGTTTGCTACCAACTGTAGGTGAATGGCCCATAGTCTGGAAGACACAAATCTGACAGAAAAAACTACAGGGCCCAGATATGAAGCAGGGACTAGATTTAGGGCCCAACTATGAGAGGATAAAACATTCTTAGCTTTGTTTGGATTCAGATAATTCAGTTTTCCAACCATGCAGTATCAAACCCACCTCATAGCCAGACTCAGGAATAGCCAGGTGGGTGACATTCCCTTTCAAAGGAACATAATGGGGAAACTAAGCCAGGAGGATCCCATCTTAGACTGAGGCTAAAATTGTCCTCTCAGCTTTCCCCAATGCTGACTTCCCACCAGTATCACCTTCTCTGAGTAGCTTGTGGCATATCTCTCAGATGGTGGATTATTGATTATTGATGGATTCTGACCCATCAGACAACTCAAAATAAAATCCTATGAGCTTTTACCTCAAACAGCAAGTTTTACTTATCATAGCTTAGGAAAAACTTTTCCAGGATTTACATCTCAAGCTTAAATTTGTCCTGGTATAAAAAGCCAATCATTAGAGATTTCTATACACTTGCAAATTCTCAGGAAGCCATACATAACCCAAACAAACTTTTTGGCTAGTTTACACATTAAAACAATAACCAACAATAGCTAAGTTATTTTAGTGGTAACCAAATTATGAAAAGTTGCTTGACATAACTGATACAGAAAGTTTACCAATTTGAAACTTGAAATAAACCCATCACCAATCAGGTGACTTCAGTTTTGTTAAATGCACTTCCAAATTATTTTACATAGACAACCAGCATCTCATCCTTAACAGTTAAAACTACAAATTTAAAAGAGCATGCTTACCAAAGTTCAGAGGCCAGCTTCTTTACCTTGAGCAGGATATGCTGAACCTGGGTGATGCTTCCAGGCAAAGGTTGCCCCAGAGCCCAAGGCCATTGCCAGTGGGGCCCATGTTGTAGGTGTTGCCCCTCCCCCCTCCTTCCTTTCCCAGGTTGGGGACGGTGAAATCAAAAGTACTCAAATGAAGAGAGTGGGAGAAAAGAGTGACCAGGGTTGTAAGAAAGAGTTTTAAACTCCTTAATGATCAATCACAAAACCTCCAGAATATGCCAAGATATTTTTAGCTGTTCTAACTTTCCCTGTAACCTCCATGAAGGAGGATTCAGAGGTGCAGAGGGAAGGAAGTAAGTAAGCCTCAGGGAACCAAAAAGCAACTGCAGTTTTCCCCAATTCCCTAGCACCGAGGAAATCAACAGATACACTTCCGGATAGGGCATCTATCCTTGTCCTCTATGCTGCGGAAGGTGTACCCACGCCCATGGCCTTGAACTGACCCAGTGGACCGAGAGCCTGAGAGCGTCAGGCCCAGTGCAAGACAGCCTCGTAACTGCCTGCCAAAAAGCACCTCCAAGCCTTGGTGCTTGGAGAGCGACCCCAACTGCAGAGCAAGAAAGGAGGAGAGGGAGGAGATTTACATACCTTCCAGTCTTGACTGGAGAAGAACTTGGGGTTAGGCAGTTTCCCCTATGGGCCACCAAAATGATGTGGTTTAGGGGTTCAGGGGTACTGAGACCCCAAAATCACAACACGTGGGTCCTGCCCAAAAGAATTCGACCCAAGCCTTCTTGCAGTCAAAAACAAGGTTTATTGAAGATTCACTGTATTAGCTAGACTCTTAAAGAATCTGAGCATCTATGGGCTATTGGCTGGATTCTAAGAATCAGAGCCTATATAATTCTTATTACATGCATTTAAAAAGTTTTTGCATAGAGAAAACTAATGCCACCAAATTTAAAAGGAAATCAGGAAACTGGAGGAAAACTTATAGCAAATTTCTATGATAAAGACCTCACTTCTCAAGTATAAAGGGAACTGAGCCAAATTTACAAAAAAAAAAATAGCCATTTTCCAGTTGATAAATGGTCAAAGGATATGGACAAGCACTTTTCAGAAGAAAACAGAGCTACCAATAGTTACATGAAAAATGCTCTATATCACTAATTGATTAGAGAAATAAACATCAAAACAAATCTGATATACTACTTCACATCTATCAAATTGGTTAATATGACATAAAAACAATGACAAATGCTGGAGGTGATGTGGAAAAATTGGAACACTAATGCAGTGTTGATGGAGTTGTGAAATAGTCCAAACATTCTGGAGAATAATTCGGAACTATACCCAAAGAGCTATGAAACTGCATAGCACTGTCTGACCCAGCAACACCACTACTAGGTTTGTATCCCAAAGATATAAAAAAAAAATGGAAATGAACCTATTTTTTAAAAACATAATTATAGCAGCTCCTTTGTGGTGGCAAAGAAATGAATATTGAGAAGATACTGATCAATGGGGGAAAGGCTAAAACAAGTTGTGGTATGTGATTGTGATAGAATACTTCTGTGCTACAAGAAACAATGAGCTGGATGGTCTCAGAAAACACCTGGAAAGACTTATATGAACTCATGCAAAGTGAAGGAGGAAGAACCAGGAGAACACTGTACATAGTAACAGCAATATTGTAATGATATTTAATTGTAAAAGACTTGGCTATTTTGATCAAGACAATGACCCAAGACAACTGCAAAGTACTCATGATGAAAAATGCTATCCACCTCCAGAAAGAGAACCTTTGAACTTTGAATGCAAATTGAAGCGTACTTTATAAACTTTCTTTATTTTTATGTTTTTTGTCTGTGTTTTCATTTGCAACATATGGAAATATTTTTGTATGACTTCACATGTATAATCAATATAAAATTTCTTGTCTTTTCAGTGGTTGGGGGAGTGACTGGAGGGAGGGAAAGAATTTCATACTCAACATTTTAAAAATGATTGTTAATTTTTTACATGTAACTGGGATATAATTAATGAAATATATTTAAAAAAAAATCACAATGGCATCTTCTTAGTTCTTGTCCACTTTGACCTCCTTGCAGCACTTTTTCCCCTTAAAGATCATTCCAAACCTTCTGGATATACTCTCTTCATTTGTCTTCTATGACATGATAATTCCTCTTATGTTTGTCTGACTGCTCCATCTTTGTATCCTTTGTATCCTTTGATGGATCATCACTGATCTTTTAGCTTCCTTTAGAGAAAATGATTCATATATCTCTATCCTGAGTCCCCTTCTCTTTTCCCCCTAAACATGCTTATTTTTTTGGGGAAATATTATCAGGTCCCATGAGTTTAAGTGTCATATCTATGTGAATATACATCCAACCCTAACCTCTCCTAAATCTCATCTACATATTGTCGACTTCCTTCTGAATAATTTCTCTTCCTATGATCTTATAGGCATCTTGAATTCATATAATTAAGGCATAATTTGTTATTTTCCTCTTAACTTTGCCACTTCTCCAAAATTCTTCATTTCTGTTGTGGGTGTTACCTTGTTCCTTCCAATCACCCAGCTTTATTGTCAAGGTGTCATCTTTGTTTCTTTACTCTCCCTTAATAATACCATATTCAACTAGTTGCCAGATCCTGTGAATTCTATCTTCATATCACTCACATCTGTCCTTATCACTTTATTTGTATGGTCACTAATCATGTTCAGATCTTCATCTTTTCTTACCAGGATTACTGTAACAGCCTTCTAATGTGTCTCCTTGCTTTCATTTTCTCTTATTCTTCAAATCAATCCTTATATGGCTACCAAAGTAAGTTTCTAAAGCCACACTTGGTGTGACCACATAATTTTCTGTTAAAAACATACTACAGCTCCCTATTGCCTGTAGGATAAAATACAGAACCAAATCTACCTCTCTGAAACTTCAAAACAATCTTCTAATTTCAGTCTTCTGGTTCCTAGTCAAATAAGACTACTTCTTTCAAATAATGGCCCTTCAAATAATTGAAGATATAAATTACAACACCTCCTCCAGCCCCACGTCTCATGTTATTTCTTCAGCTAAGCACTTCTAGGGGGATGTGAAGGGAGGTTTTATGATAGAGCTGATATTTGAACAGGGTAAAGATATCAACAGGCAATCAAGATATGGAGATGTTTGGAATATTTTGACTAATTTGGTTTGACTTAAGTCTAGGTTATGTGAAGAGGGAAAGCAATGAAATGTTTGGAAATGTACTTTCTTCAAGACTCATCTCAAATCTTAACTTCTTCAGGAGGACTTTTCCTATCTACCTGTCCTACAGTAGAATGTAGAGCACCTTGAATTCCAGAATAAGGAGTTTAAACTTCATTCAGAAGGCATTAGAGGGGCAGCTAGGTGGCACAGTGGACAGAGCACCGGCCCTGAAGTCAGGAGGACCTGAGTTCAAATCTGGCCTCAGACCAAACATTTAACACTTACTAGCTGTGTGACCCTGGGCAAGTCACTTAACCCCTATTTGCCTCAGTTCCTCATCTGTAAAATGGGGACATACTGGAGAAAGAAATAATAAACTTTACTGTGTGGAGGAGGAACTGAGAAGTGGCAATGTCATCTTTTATTGTGAGAGGCAAAGGAGTTATAAGACTAGATACAGTTTTCTCCCTATGAACTGGATATTCTTATATGTCATTGCAAGGAAGATTCTAAAATAGACCAGGTCTTGTATTTAGATGAGAAAGCATACCAGCATAATGGTTGGTGGAAAGTCCATATACTGAGAACTCTAATTAAAGCTGACTGACCAGAAGGGTAGGAATTGAAGATCAGTAGACTAATACAGCAATATTGAGAATAACCAGTGGTTCTAAGCAGAAAGAAAAACAAAAAAAAATTACAAATGAAACTCATAAAGAAGGGAAACTGTGTAATCAGACTAGAAAAGAACACAACACAATGAATACAAAATATATATCATTATTGAAAGACTGCAAAATTGCTAGTCCAAAAGCAAACAAGACAATAAATTTTATGTTCTTCCCTTACTTCCATATATGTATTCTATGATCCAACTATACTAACCTAATTGCTCTACTTCACATACAATATTCCATCTTCCAATTTCTGACCTTTTCAGCCATGCCCCAAATGCTGTTCTTCCTTGCCTCTACTTCCTGACTTTCTTCAAGATTCAGCTCAAATCTTAACTTAGTAAGGAGGACTTTTCCTATCTACCTCTCCCACGGTAGTATCGCCCCTCCGAGATGCTTCCATACTCTCTCTCTCTCTCTCTCTCTATATATATATGTGTGTGTGTGTGTGTGTGTGTGTGTGTGTGTGTATACATACACACATACATGTAGATATATTTATATATAGTACTTGTATATGTGTATGTGTATTATATACCTACATATATACACATATAGTATTAGGTAATTATTTGCATGTTCTCTCCCCCAGTACAATGTGAGATAATGTTAGGGATTGTGTTTTTGCCTATTTTTGTGCCCCACCAGTGCTTACTACTGGGTCTGACACATAATAATTACTTAGTCAGTATTGACTGGTTCAGAGACCCCGAAGAGATAACAGAAAACAGTGATAACTCTAGAATAGTTTAAAAGAGAAAATTCTTGAAAAAATGAAAGGTTGGAATTGAGGGATGAAACCAGGTTGGGAATTAGAGCTCTTAAAAGTAGAAACTGCTGGATTAAAAAAGAGTAACCAATTTAGAACGTGATAGAGACTAACTCCAAAACATTAGAGACTATGAAAAAAATTGGTGTGCTACAAAGTAAAGAATATATATAAGAAAATTTAGCTATAACCAAGTAAAATGAAAACAGAACTCATAGAACACACAAGTTCTATGCAAGGCAAAATGACTTATGTTGAAGATAGAATGCATAGAGATGATTTGAAGATCATATGTCTATCAAAAAACAAAATGAATTGGGAAGCCTGAACAGCATATTGTAGAAAGGAATGTGATAAAATTATCCAAAAGTATTTAAAACAGAAGGTAAACTACTAATAGACAGAATGAATAGATTGTCAATAGAGAGAAACCCCAGTCTTCAATTTCCAAAGAACATAGCCTTTAAATTTCAAAATTTCAAAGTGACTCAAGAAATATTGTAGGTGGACAAGAGAAAGGCTTTTTGATATCCAAGAAAATAAATTCAAATAGTCCAGAATTAACATTGAGAAAATTAAGTGAGAAATTAAGCATTAAGTCTCCTATGAAAAATTAAACATTATATTTTAATATACTTTGAAAAGCAAGGGATGTAAGGATACCTTGCAGAATAATATAAATTATAAACCTGACCCAAATAATCAATAAGTAAAGTATCCTTTCAAAAGAGGATATTTGAGTTATGCCTCCAAAAGAAACCAGATAATGAATATCAATATAAGAAATTTAAATAAAATATTACCAAGAAGATGATGGCAACATATCACAAATATTATATACTATATTCAGGTTACATTTATGCCAGGAATGTAAAATTGTTTCAATATTAGGAAAATTATAAACATAATTGATAATGTTAATAACAAGAACAACAAAACTCATAAAATTATATTAATAAATGTGGAAAAAACCTCTTAATGAGGCATAATACCCTTTCCTATTATTGAAAACAACAACACTAGTATAGGAATGAACAAATTTTTCCTTAAAATGATAAGTTATATGTATCTAATGTTGAGGACCAGCAGTATAATGGGGTTAAACTAGAGCACTTTCCAATGGAAAGAACCATGAGAAAGAAGAAACAAAACAGAACAAAACAACAACAACAACAACAACAACAAAAGAAAGCAAATAGTATTTTTCCATCTGCATTCAGACTCCAACATTCTTACTCTGGATGTGGATAGCATTTTCCATTATGCTTCTTTTGGAGTGGTCTTGGATCCTTGCATTGCTGAGAAGAGCTAAGTCTATCAAAGTTAGTCATTGCACAGTGAGGCTCTTACTGTGCACAGTGTTCTCCTGGTTCTGCTCACTTCACTCAGTACAGATGATAAGATTCCTTAAAGAACCCAATAGGGTCAACTAAAAATTAAATGAGACAATAAATCAACAAAGTTGCAGGGTATAAAATAAACATTCATAAGTCATCAGCGTTCAGAAATGCTGAAAATTAACAACAAAATCCAATAAGAAGAAATATCCAAAAAAGTTACATTTTAAATAACTATAAAAAATATAAAATACTCTGGTATCCACTTGTCAATCTACACATTGCAAATATTTGGATGCAATAAAAAATACTGAACACAAATTAAAACAAATTTAAATAATTAAAGAAATATTCATTGCTCAGGGGTAGGCCGAGCCAATATAATAAAATGATGATACTACTTATATTAATTTATTTAACTAGTACCATATTAATCAATCTATTAGAATTATAGAACTAGAAAATAATATTTACAGGAATATCATAGCCAATTTTCAAAGCTCCCAGATTGAGAAAATATTGGAAGCAACAAGAAAGAAACAATTTAAATATCATGGAGCTACAATAAGGATTACACAAGATCTAGCAGTTACTGTGTTGAAGGACCATAGGTCTGGGAATACGGTATTTCACAGAGTGAAATAGCTGGGGTTACAACCAAGGGGTAACTTACCCAGCAAAGTTAAGTATTATTCTGAATAAAAAAAAAAGGCATTTAATGAACTGAAAGGTTTTCAGGTGTTTGTGACAAAACAGCAGAACTTAAGAGAAAATTCAACATATAACACCCAGGAGAAATATAAAGTAAGTATAAATATAAATATAAAGTAAATTAAAGACCTATTATAAGGGATTCAATAAAGTCAAACTGTTTACTTCTTATATATGAAAATATTATCGGTGTTATTGTGACTGTCATTTTTTATTTGGGTAGTTTGAAAGAAGGGCTTGAGTTGAGCTGAATATGATGGAGTGATTCTAAAAAAAGTAAAACTATATAGGGAGAGATAAAAAAGAACAGTTAGCTCATATAAATGAGGCAAAAAAGGAAATATATATACAGAAGAAGCTAGTAAGAAGACGATAGATAGTGCTGAAACCTTACTCTCATTGGGAATGGATTAAAAAGGGAACAACAAATATGTCTGGAAGGATATAGAAATCTTACATATTCACTAAGAAATAAGAGGGCAAGGGGATAGGATGGTGGGAGAGGATAAGAGAGAGATTCTTGGAGGAGTGGGTAGGTTAAGGAATAGGAGGGCAAAGTAGCTGGTAGAAGTAAAGTAGAAGAGTGAGGAAGGATAGGATAAGGGAGGGATAGTTGGAGGTGGGGTAGGTAAGGGGTAGGAGGGCAAAGTAGTGGGTAGAAGTAAGGAAAAGAGTCAGGAGGGATAGGAAATAGGAGATATACACAAATATAAAATAAAGATCAGCTGTAGAATTTATTAGGGGAAAAAAAGCAGGGGTAGCAATCATGATCTCAGACAAGGTTAAAGCTAAAATAGATTTAATCAAAAGAAAAAATAGGGAAAGTATAGTATATGTCAGCCATATTAATCAATATTGTTTTAAACTATTTAAAATAACTTGATAGTATGAGGTTGGAATATTGCTATGGTGTAGAAAATGATGAGTTGGTGGACTTAGAAAAATATGGAAAGACAAGGAAGATGTTATCCACCCTCAGAGAAACAGAGGACAAATAAGTATAGAATGGTCTTACATAGATGCATATGAATGTATATGTCTATACATGAGTATGATTATACACATTTAATTGTATATATGTGTGTATTTGTGTATGTGTATAAGTTAATGTATGTAGGTATATAGTTATCATATATATGTTTGGGGGTGTATGTGTATATACACACATACATATATAATACATACATGCATACATATATACATATAGTATGTGTGTGTCTCCATGCTTAATTGTAGCCTTCTTGGGGCAAGGAGAGAGGAAAGGGGGGAAAAAGAACAAAGTAAAAATGCACTGCAGAGAACAAAAGCAAACTCACAAAGAAGCAAAGAAAAGATGAACAGTTCTGAACATAATGTGTAGTATTTATTATATAGGCTTTCTCGAAATGGAAATTTATTGCTGTATGCCTTGAATCCTCCCTTACATTCTGCTGTGGTTCTTTTCTTATTTTGCATTTTAGTTGTAGTATTTAAGTTGAAAATAAACTAAAAAAGAAGAAAAATAATAACTAAATTTCCCTGAAGGTACAAAATATCAAGAATCTCGAGAAAAGTTATTAAAATAAGTGGAAAGAGTATGTAGCTTATACCAGATCTAAAACTGAACTGCTAAGTCATAAGTGTAAAAAAGAAGTTAGTAAAGGTTAAGAGAGAGGGGCTTATCAGCGGAACACATTAGGTACAAAATAGACAAAAGCAAACTAGTAAAATAGCCTAGTATTTCATAAATCCAAAGATCTCAGTTATTTGAGGGTAGGAACTCACTATTCCACAAAAACTTTTGGGAAAACAGGAAAGTAGTTTGGCAGAAATTAGACATACCTAATACATCTCACCTCATATACCATAATAAGCTCAAAATGGGCACATGACTTAGACGTAAAGTGTGACATTATAAACAAATTAGAGGAGTACCTATTGGATATATATGATGAGTTATTAACCAAATAAGGAATAGAAACAATAACAGAAAGTAAAATGTATATTTAGATTACATAAAATTAAAAGGCTTTTCCCCCAAAAAATCAAAACCTCTAAAATCAGAAGAAAAGAAAGTAAATGGGGAAAAAAATCTCTGTAGTTAGTTTGTCTGACAATGGTCTCATTTCTAAGATGTACAGGGAATTGGTTCAAAGATATAAAAAAAAGAGTCATTCTTCAGTAGATAAATGGTCAAAGGTTATAAACAGATGGTTTTCAGAGAAAGAAATTCAAGTTGTCAATCGCTATATGAGAAAATGTTCTATATTAGTACCTAGCACATAAGTGCTTAATAAATGCTTATAATTTTAACTAACTTGAAATCACTAATAGAGAAATGCAAACTAAAACAACTCTGAAGTTCTACCTCATGCTCATCACACTGGCAAAGTAGACAAAAAAGGAAAATGACAAATGTTGGAGGGGTTATGGGAAAATAGATACATTAATGCTCTGTTGGTGGAACTGTGAAATCATCCAGCAATTCTGAAAAACAATTTGTATCTATGCTCCTAAGATTCCTAAACAGTGCCTTGACTCAGGTATACCATTACTCTGTACTCCAAAGATATCAAATAAGAGGGAAAAAACTAATATGTGCAAATAATTATAGCAGCTCATTTTTTTATACTGGCAAGAATTGGAAAGTGAGGATGTATCAATTGGAGAATGGTTGAACAAATTATGGGATATGAATGTGATGGAATTGTATTGTGCAATAAGAAATAATGAGGGGAGCAGTTTTAAAGAAAATTGGGGAGACACGAATTGATTCAGCATGAAGCAAACAAATCCAGGAGAACAATTTATTCAGCAATAAAAACATTATAAAGTCAAAAAACTTTAGAATTCTTTGGGATTCTTATCAAAGCAATGACCAACCACAATTCCAGAGAACTTGGGATGAAACACATTAATTACTTCCTGAAAGAAAGGCGCTAACCTCAGAGTACATATTGTGACAACCAGTTTTTGGACACAGCCAATAGAAGAATTAGTTTTGCTTGGCTACACATATTTGTAGCAGGAATTTTGTTTTCTTTATTTCTCAGTGGGATTTAGGAAGCAGGAAGTAGAAGGGAGAGAAGATGGACTATCGTTTATTAAAATTTTTAATTTATAAATAATAAACACAAAAGAAACTAGATATGATCATGTTATTCAGCATGCACACAGCTAATAAGACAACCATAATAAAGGTAATTAAGTACAGTTAATAAGAAAAAACAATGAAAATTAACTTCCCATGTTTTTAGATGTGTGCAGAACTATTTTAGAAAAATAAAATTACTTAGAAAGTAAAAAAAAAAAACCAAGGAGAAATTGTTAAACAGTAAGAGAATCTAAGAGGCTAAAGATTTAATGGGCTTGAAAGCAGAGAAAGTTGGAAAAAGAATAAAATTAATTCTCTGTGCACTAAGACCTACATTCTTTCTTAAGTGTAAAAATATTTTTTTAGTGTGTGTGGAGAAAGTGTGTGTGTGTGTGTGTGTGTGTGCAAGAAGTCACTTCAAAGAAGGGGAAAGCAGGAGATACAGAAGGTAAAGATGCACTCTAGTCTAGTTATGTTTGTGAGAAGAGAGGGGAAATCCATTTATTCAATTAAACAAATATTTATTGAGGAAATACAAAAGCCCAGATTTTTAAAAATAACTTTTTGACTTCCTAGAGTTTGATAAGAAGATAGATTAAACTCAGAGTATGGGATGGACCTTGAAGGAGGAGTAAATGATTAATCATGAAAATAAGGATAGGGGGAGGGAGGGGCTGGAAGTAACAAAGATTTCAGGAAGAAGAAATCTCAAAGAAATGGAACATAAAAAATATAAACAAACAGAAAATACAATAACAGAAGAAAATACAGTTTCCAGATCTAGTATATAAGTTCAGGCATCTGTGAATACATACTGCACAATGAAGAGAAATGATCCAACACTTGATGAGACAGAGGACCCTGTGGAATTTGTGAAGAAAATGGAACCACAAAATGCTATTCTTTGAATGGTTAAAAAGAAGTAAGAATTATGAGACCAGAATTTATGGCCTTCACAGAAAAAATAATGAGCAGAATAGAAAACTTGGATCTATAATGGCAAGTCTCACTGAAGAAACAAAAGAGAGAACAATAGATTGGGAATGAAAATATACAGATGTGAAAGACAACTTAGAAGAAGAGAAACAACAATAGCCCTTAAAAGAAAATATGCTTACTATATAAATAAGACATATAGATCTTGAAGGCAGGCTATGTAGAGACAACAGAAGGATCATAGGTCTACAAGAAGAATGCAAGAAGATAAATAAAAAACTTTAATACATACCAATATGAAGAGAGTAAAGACCAAAACTTCTGAACATAGAAAATGCAATTCCAATTAAAAAAAATTCACAGATCACCTCTATAAAAAACCCCAGATCTGAAAACTCCAAGATATATAGTGACTAAATTTAACAATTCAATTCAGAAACAGTAAATTCTGCAAGCTACCAGGAGAAAAGACCTTTATACACAAAGAAAAGCCCTTTTGAATAACACAAGACTATTCCATATCCACTAAAAAAAGGAAGAGGGAATGGAAAAATGTGTTCCAAAGAGCACTAAAGCTCAGGATGCAGCCCAGGGAGACTTAGCTTACAAATCTGAGCTTTACTATGCAGGACAAAGATGGACATTCAATAATACCGAAGAATTTGAAATATTTTAAGAAAGAAAATAAGAACTGAAGAGATTATTTGCTTCTTTAACATCCCAAACAGCAAAAAATTCATGAGGAGCAAATGAATGTAGACAGTAACAGCAACAGAGTGACAACAGAAAGACAGTAACAAATTTATTTCTAAATGTACAGAAGATAGAGGTGAATGTGAAAATCTGGGAAACAGTGAAGCACTGAGAAGAATATAGACTATTCCTGAGGGGTTAAAAAGAGAAATGAGAATTATGAGACCAGAATTTGTGGCTTGCACATCAAAAATAATGAACAGAATAGAAAAACTTAAATCTACAATGACAAGTCTCACCAAAGAAACAAAAGAGAACAATAGATTGGTAATGTAATGCTACTTGTAGAGGTGACATTATGGAAAAAACCTGGTAACATCCTGCCTTCAGATGAATGCTTTTTTTTTTAAAATGAAATTGCATTGCAATATAGGAGGGAACATAAAAGATGGGGATGGGTGCAGGGTGATAGAGAAGAGTGAGTAAAACACTGATATCAAATTAAGGGCTAGTAGGGAGGGAAAGGTGGCCTCTGTGGTTTCAGAAAGAGAAGAGCCTATAGGAGGGTGGGTGAGGAAATAGGGGAAAAGATTAAAAAGCAGAGGAAACAAAGGAGACCTTACTTTGGAGGTGTGAGGGGATTCCATTAATGAATGCTACTATGGGTGAAGGGAGATAAGAACCTTACACTGGAGGAGGCCTGGGGGATTTGAAACCTGAAAAATCTAGATGTCCTACCTAGGAGAGGGGAACTTCTGAGAGCAACTGGCACCTGGAAGAGTAGAAGAGTACAGACACAGGGAAGCAATTTTCAGGCAAATGTAGAGAAAAAAAAAGATTAACAAGTTAGAGTATAAATCAGTGTATGTGTGTATGTGTGTGTTTGTGTGTCTGTGTCTATGTCTATGTCTGTGCGGTACCTTACCATAGCATAGTGTCCTCTCTGATGCCTGTAATAATTTATACAGTTCTGGGAGTGAAGGACAATAGAAAAGGCCTTGATGGTGTAAGACCAAAAAGGTCATGGCAATAAGTACCTAGGAAGCAGATACTAGAATGGATACCTTGGAAGCTTTGGTTGTTGGAAGAATAGAGAGATTTGATGATTATAGAGGTCATGAATCTGAGAATGAGGGTTTAGAATACATAGAAAGAGATAAAGAAGATATGGGATAAGGAAGATAAAGAAGGATAAATAAGAGAGTGAGAGAAATCCTTTTATGGAAAAGATTCTAAAGTTGAATTTTTTTTAAATGATCAACAGGAGTAGCTGAAGTAGAGGAAAAGAAGATGGTATCTACTTAACTAACTGGTAGGGAAAAAAAGAGAGGGAAGAAATATATAACCAGATAAAAGTTTAAGAGAGGAACTAATAAACAAAACCCTAAAAGTAAAGACCTAATAAGAGAGAAGAGGGGATCAGAGGCAAGGGGAAGAGAGGCAGTGGGAATAGGGCATAGTTAAAAAAAAGATTAAAGTAAAGCAACTGAAGGAACATAATATTGTTTTTGCAACAGAAGGGAAAATAATAACTTAAAAATTTTTTGAGACAGATGGAGGAAAATGTAAACCTGACTCATAACTTTAAATGTGAATGGACTAAACAATCCAATAAAATGAAAAAGCAACAGATTGGGTAAGAAAAACAAAATTCTATAATCTGTTGCTTTCAAGAAACATTTAAAAAACAAAGATATGCACAAAATAAAACTTAGGGAATGGAAAAACAATTACTATACATCAAGTGAACCCAAAAAAGGAAGAGTTGCCATCATGCTATCAGACAAAGCAAAAAACAAACATTAAAAAGGGTTAAATAAGGAAACTATATAATGCTGAAAAGAACCAAATCAATATCAGTAATAAAAGAAATAAAACAATATTAGTTATAAACTTATGTACTCCAAATGCCTGAGTATCCAAATTAATAATGGGAATATTATTTGAGCTTCAAGAAGATATACATAGTGCACAATACTGACGAGAGACTTAAATATCCCATTATAAATTTTGGAAAAGTCTAATAGAAGGATAAATAAAAGAGAAAAGGTGGAAATGAACAAATTTCTGGAGAAACCAGAGTTATAAGGCTTATGGCATCTTCTAAATGGGACAGAAAAGAATATACATATTTCTTTCCACCACATGGAACTTTTACAAAAATTAACTGCAAATTTGCATTATAAAAAATTTCTAGGGAACAGAGGCATTGAAAACAAGTAAAACAAAAATGGCAAAAAGAGTAAATACATCCTTTACAGAAAAAAATGCAATAAGAATAGAAATTGCTTCAAGGACTACAGATACAAAAAGAGTCTTAACATTGAAATCTCAAATAATGATTGGATCAAAAAAGAAACCACAGCAACCATTAATAACTATGTAAAAGAAAATGATAATGCTGAAACAATATACCAAAATTTCTGAGATGTAAATAAAGCAATCCTGAAGGGGAAAATCATTTTCTCAAAATCATGTGTTAACACAATAGGAAAAGAGAAGGATAATGAGCTGAATATGTATTTAAAATTAGAAATTAAACAAATAAACAAACCTAAAATAAGCACAAGATACAAAAATTAGAGGGAAATTAGATTAAATAGAAACAAAAAAATAGAATGATAAACAGAACTAAAAGCTATTTTTTGAAAAAAAGACTAATGAAATTGATAAAGCCTTTATAATAATATTTTACATACATAATATAATAAATAAAATAATTTTATTTTATTAAAAAGAACAGAAAACCAAATCAATAAAATAGCACATAATCAAATTAACATCATATCTAAAACAGAAAAAAAGAATAATCAGAACATGTTACACATAGTTCTATATTAACAAAACTGAGAACACAAAAGAAATAGAATATTCCTTCAAAAATATAAAATACCTAAAGCATCAGGAGTCAAAATACAGATCTTAAGTAACCTAATCTCAGAAAAGGAAATAAATCTAGCAGTAAAGAAACTATCAAAGAAAAAAAAAAACCCAGACCTGATGGATTTATAGGACAATTTCATCAGACTTTAAAGACCAGTTAGTTCCCATACTTTACAAATTATTTTTAAAACTTGGGGAAGGATCATGCCAGAATCTTTTCATAAGACAAATACAACCCTAATTTCTTAATCATGGAAGGGTAAAACACAGAAATAAAACTATAGGCCAATATTATTAATGAACATTTACTTAAAGAATTTAAACATAACCCTATCAAAGAGATTGCAGCAATTTATTGAAATCATCCACTATGATCAAGTGGGATTTTTATCAGAAAAACAAGCAAGGGTGGTTCAACATTGGAAAACAATCAACCAAAATGTCCAAAACCACATGAACATTTCAGTAGATGGCAAACAAACAAACAAACAAAACAACCTTTTAACAAAGTACAACAGTTTTATATTAAAAACTCAACAAAGTATGCCACAAGGGGCTGTTATTAATATCATAAAATATCTTTCTTAACCAAAAGCAAATGTCATAAGCAATGGGAATACACTAGAACTTTTGCCAGTAAGTATGGAAGTGAAGCAAGTTTGCTCACTCTTCCCATTATTATTTGATATGGTTATGGAAATGCTAACAATAGCAATAAAATAAGAGAAAGGAATTATAGGAATAAATCTAGGTAAAGGGAACATAAAACTATCTCTTTTTGCATTTGATATGATGGTTCACTTGGAAAACATCAGGGAATCAGAAAACCTACTGAGACAATTAATAGCTTCAGCAAATTTGCAGGCTATAAAATAAATCCTCAAAAAGCAACAGCATTTCGATATAATAACAAAAAGACACAAGAAGCAGTAAAAGAAAGGGAAATCTCATTTTCAATAACTACAAAATTCATAAAATATCTACATATTAATTTTCCAAAGCACACAAGACACTTGTATGAATTCAATTACAAATTTCTCCTTAAAGAAATAAAAAATAACCTAAATAACTGGAGGGATATTCGGTGTTCATGGTTCTGCTATGCCAATACAATAAAATGACAGCACTATCAAAATTAACTTATACTTTTTAATGCTATACCAATCATATTACCAAGAGATATTTACATAAAGGTTGATAAAATAATAACAGCATTCATTTGGAAAAAAAAAGATCTAGAATATCAAGGGAAATGATGAAAAGAAGTAAGGATAAAGGAAGAATACTACTTTCAGACCTTAAACTATATTGTAAATCAGTAGTTATCAAAACCATCTGTATTGGTTAAAGAATAGAGACAGATTAATAGAAAAGACTAAATAAGGGAGATTCAAAACTCAATAAACCAGTGTTTGATAAAGTGGAAAACAAGTTACAATGAAATAGATAAAACCATACTATGAAAAAATTGGAAGAGAAACAGATCATATACCTGTTACAGCCATGGGTAAGAAATCTATCCTTAATAAAATAAGAGAATTACAAATAATAAAAATAGTTAACTTTGATTACTTGCAACTGAAAAGCTTCTGCACAGACAATGTCAGTTTATCTAGAATTGGAAGGGAAGTGGTCAAATGTGAAAAAAATCTTTGTATGAAATTTCTTTGATAAGAGTCTAGTATAAGATATATACATGTATATGTGCGCATGTATATGTATTTGTGTAGATATCGAGAGGTGTTAGCTGTTAAAACTGATGTCTCATCTATATTTTTTGTTGTGCTCTCTCATTTTGGCAGAAGCCTTGCTTATATTTTGTGTAGTATACCTTTATATGTACTTGTTGAAGATTTTTAGTATTTTAGTTTCCAGTTCTGGTTCCTTTACAAAATAAGCATACACACATATGCAATAGTCATTATCCAATAGATAAATCATCAAAAGATATTAATAATAAGATCTCTAAAAAATAGCAAAGTATTCATACCTACATGAAAAAAATTATACAAATCATTAATAAGAAGAATGCAACTTAAAACAACTGACACTTCCTCACTCCCTACAAACTGGCAAAAATGACAAGAAATTGCAACAGTCAATATTGCAGTGGTTGTGCAAAGATAGGCCCACTAATACATAGTAGAGTGGAACAATCATTTTGGAATGCAATTTGGAATTATTCAAATAAGGGATTAAAACCTCCATACCCTTTAAACTGGAGACTCCATTATTGGGATTAAACCTCAAGGAATTCACCAATAAAGAAAAAAAGGCCCCACAATACGCTGAAATATTTATAGCAGCACTTTTTTGTGATAGCTAAGAATTGGAAATGAAGTAGATGCTCATCAATTGGGGAATGGCTAAACAAATTTTGGTACATGAATACATTAGAATACTATTGCGCTATCAGAAGTGATGTATGTGATGAATATAGAGAAGCATGGAAAGATCTATATGAATTTATGCAAAGTGAAGTAAGAAGAGGCTAAAACAAACCAATATGCACAGTAGCTATAATGTAAATGGAAAGAAAAAAAACCCCCAAAATCAATAAAAAATTAAACAAAAATATAAATATCAAGTGGCCTCAAGTGAAGAGATATGAGAAAACAGTCCCAATCTACTTTTTGGTGGAAGCTGGAGGATCACAGGGGACATGTTGCACATTTTTTAGACTTCTTAAAATGTGTTAATCAGTTGTGCTGACTTTTTTTTTCCTTTATGAAATATTTATTATCTATTATTTATTTATCATTTATTTATTTTATGGAATGGCTCTTTGGGAGAGGGAGGGATACATGGGATGTATGATATAGTAATATAAGAAACAGAAAATGTCAGTAAAAACTTATAAAAATCTTTCCCTGCATACCTAAAAGGAAATTGTGTGTCATGTTAGTACTATTATTAGAGTAGAGTACCATGGTTATAGGTAGCAGTTGGCTCAGTCAGCCTTAAGGCTGGAGGAAGCAATGAAGGGGGCTGTAGCTGGGCTGCATTATGTTGTACCATTGTGTCATCATGGGCCAATCTAGGGAAAGAATTAGATCTTATATTTAAGAAGGAAGAAAGACTCAATTACTGATTGCAGGCAGAGTATTGAAAACTTGTTGAGTTTTGGTGGTTTAGATTGTTTGTAGAACACAAGAGATACTCAGGTAAATCTCTGGAGTGTTGGTAAAACACTAATGTTTCTCAAGGGGGTAAATCCTTTGTAGCAAATGTGATTCTATGTCTCTGTTCCGGTCTGTTGACAAGGGGAAAGGCAGCCTGGAAAGATACCATAGGTCTAAATGTCCTTTCCCAGGGCACAATATATCCTGTGGCAAGGTTTAGTATTGTTATAAGGGGGTCAGTTTTCTGTTAAAGGCTGACTGATGAGAGGACTTTTTAAAAATAGATCTGCTTGTATAGGATGTCCCAAAAGTATAGTGCAGCTTTACATTATTAAATCTTTTTGCTTAGATAAAGATATTTAAGCTTTAATAGCTTGAAACTATACTGGGACTTTTGGGACATCCTCTACTTTTGATATGGAGTCCCACCATGCTCTGTCATAATACCCCCAAAAGTATATTTGAGAATCCAGAATAAGAACCTCCACCAATACTTAGATTCCCTAGGGCTCAGTTTCTGCATCTGAAAAATTAGGGTGTTGGACTAAATGCCTCTGATGTCCCTGTAGATCTTTCAAGAACACAGCTAAAATATGCTCCCCCTCCCTCGACTGATAATGCCCTTCCTCCCTCCTTACTTTTTCTTTCTTTCTTATATTTTTATTATGTATGTTTTCATAGTTATGTTTCCTCCAATAAAATATAACATCCTGAGAGTAGTAGTTAAAACTTAGCACCTTGCATATTACTTTACAATTTATAGCACAATATATGAGTTATCTCATTTGATCTGAGTAGCAACTATTTCAGTTTGCTCTTTGTATCCCACACAACACAATAACAGGAGCATAGTAGGTGCTTAAAAATGTTTGTTGATGTAGACATGTGATGTTATGACTTTATCAACAGGTGCACTGCCTTTCTCTTGCTGTAATATGGAAAGCCTATGAGGTAGTCCCTTCTGTTATGCTCTGAAAACTAATTCCAGGTTGAAGTTCCACTATGTTGTCTTGAAATTGAGCTGCAAACTGTTAAGTAGGGGTTCCTGCGTCTTGTCTTCCAATCAATGCCTTGACATCACAGTGCTTATTAGAAGTCTCTGCAGCACCTGCGGCCTCCTTGCCCAGATTCTGCTCTTCACCTGCCTCCTGTCTTTCTTCTGTTCTCTTCCTGTCTTCCTATGGCAGCTGGATGTCATGGTGTCTAACTGAGGCACCTGCAAAATTCAGAACACAAATTAGACTTACAAGTTTTTAATGAATTTTTACTTAAGCATTTAACCTATCTGTGAATTTTACAACACTTCCCCATTAAAAAGGGGAAGGGGGGGATACAAACAGTTGAAAAATGATTGCTAGTTATTGAGCCGCATGTGGTCGCATGTGTAAAGATTTTATTTTCTTCTGAACCTACTACCACTTATAAAGCTCATCCATCACCCATAATGAGGGCTGTCAGGAATATTTAGCTGAGAAATAGCTGCTTGATATGCTAATAGTGGTCCCTTAGTGAATTCATTTGGTTCAGCCATGTGACATTAATGGTTTTCATAATCTAATGAATGATGTGTGTAATAGATGCATTGCCATAGGGAAAGATTGTATAAAGTGCTGCACCTCTATGCATTTATTTGTATTTATTTAGTAAAATATGTTTATTTATCCAAATGCACCTTGAGTTTTCTGGACTCACCTTTCAAAGTATCATTTGGAGTTATGGATTCTAGTCAACTACCAGTTTACTTCCTTTAAAACATGCCTTAATGGCGTAATTGCTCAGGGTTTTCACCCAGGCTGATTAACAAAAGTATGGATCAGCTATGCCTGTGATTGCTTATACTCTCAAAAGTGGCAGAGACTTCTAAAGCTTTCACATGCTATTGATTTACAGGTAAACATCAGTGGTAGCTCAATAATGATTTGACTTATGAAATGGACAGAACTCTGTTTTTGTTATACAGCGCTCACTATTCTGCAAATCTAAGTGTATTATAAATTTGAATTAATTTCCTTCTCTGGATGGCTTTAAAAAGAGGATAGATGTTCATTTGTCTTGGATGGGAACTGAAAGTGGAAGAGGAAACGAACTCTCAAGGTCCCATTCACTCTGTTTCTATAACGATAAAAGGCATTGCCTAAATCAATAGCTATAACAGGATTTTGGTGTTTGCATACCAATCTGTGCTTATATATTGGATTGTCTATCGGATAAGGATATTGTCTAAACCTATGCCTTGAACAATAGTAAATATTAGATGATATATATTTGTTTATGTGCCACTTATACTTGGAATGCACATAATGTATTCCATTTTTGATCTGTCAGGGTCATTAGCATATATTTTAAGGTGTCTTTAAATTATAGTTTTAGTTCTAGATTGAGATTCATAAAATCAGTTATTACTCCATGGCTGTTAGTTGTCCAAACATTAAAGTTCCTGTAAACCTAGACTTAAGGTGAGGGTAGATTAGTTATCTTCAAATACTTGAAGGGCTGACACAGGGGCAGTTATAAGTAGAGGTGGCAAGGTAGATAGAGCACCCAGGCCTATAGTTAGGAAGACCTGAGTTCAAATATGGCATCCTATACTTATGAACTATGTGACCCTGGGCAAGTCACAAACCTTTGTTTGATTCAGTTTTCTCATTTTTAAAACAGAGATAATGATAGCACCTGCGTCACAGTGTTGTGAAGATCAAATTAAGTTATACACACACACACACACACACACACACACACACATATATATATATATTTTTTGGTGAGGTAATTGGGGTTAAGTAACTTTCCCCGGGTCACATAGCTAGTAAGTGTCAAGTGTTTGGTCTGAAACTGAATTTGAACTCTGGTCCTCCTGACTCCAGGAACAGTGCTCTATCCAATGCACTGCCCCTGAAGTAATATTTTGACAGCACTTAGTGCAGTACCTGGCTCTAGATAAATGTTAACCATTGTTATTGTTAAGTGAAAGTAGGATTAGATTTATTCTGTTTTGCTCCAGAGGGTAAAACCATGGGAAAATAAGGTAAAAGCACTGAAGAGGAACATTTAGGCTTGTACAATGAACAATTTCCTAACAATTAGAGTTCTTCCAAAATGGAATAATGCAATTACATATGTGTATGCATTTATGAAGGGCAGCTAGATAGCTCAGTAGATTGAGAGCTAGACCTGGAGCTAGGCAGACTTAAGTTCAAATCCAGCCTCAGACACTTACTAGCTGTGTGACCTTCGGCAAATCACTTAACCTCTGTTTGCTTAAACCGCTGGAGAAGGAAAGGACAAATCACTTCAGAATCTTTGCCAACAAAACCCCATGAAGAATATGATCTATAGGATCAAGAAGAGTTGGACATGACAGAATGACTGAACAACATGTATTTATGAGTAATGGATGTAGGGGATTCACTCAACTACAATTGTTCATGCAAAGACTGGATGTCTATATGGCTGGTACATTATAAAAAGTATTCAGATTCATGTGTGGATTGGCCTAGCTCACCTGTGGCCCCATCTAACTCTAAGAGTCTGTGATTTTATGATAATGAATGTATAGCACCAATGTGGGGACAGGGCAAAATACAAAGTTGAGAGAAGGCACAGGCCTTGCTCTCCAGGAGTTTGTACACTAGAGAGAGAACAATTCACCTTCTTTTTCATCAAGGCAGCTTGAGACTGTGAGAGGAGAACTAGCGCTGGAGTTAGAGGATCTAGGTTCAGGGGTGTGCTGGTAAATGTTTAACAATCATCTCTAAAAAAAAAAAGGAATGTAGGAAAGACATACTTTTAAGTTTAATTTAGACATCCTTTCTTAAGTCTAGACAATCAGCAAAACAAAAATCCAAGACCTGATTTGTGTTTGCCTATTTCTGAAGTATAATTCCTTTCATTGAAAATGTAATATTTGGCTTTCTTAACCTGAGTCCATCATACTCCTACCAAGATTTATATCATTCCTCTTCCCCTTATTACTTGCAAGTCTTTTGCCTTTCTTTGTGTCCACAGTGCTTAGCATTGTAAACAAAGTCACCACTTAATAAATGCTTATTGACTGGTTACCAATATGACCCTAGGCAAATCAATAAACCACCCTGATCATCAGTTTTGTTATCTGTAAAATAAGAAGAGCAGGGTAGGTAGGTGGTGCAGTAGATAGAACACTGGCCCTAGAGTCAAGAGGACATGAATTCAAATCCAGCCTCAGATACTTAATCAGATAAAATTGTATGACCCTGGGCAAGTCACTTAATCATGATTGCCTCCAAAAAATAAAATAAAACAAAAAAGGGAGTTAGGGTAGATGGCTCCTGTGGTACCTTCCAGCTCAAGACCTATGATCTATGACCCAAATATACAATGATAATACAAAATATTATATAACAAGCGTTTTAAACAGTTATAAAACTAAGTACTATGTAAAGTCTAAGTAGAAGCTTTCTTACCAGTCAAAAGGATCAGGGAAGGCTTCATGGAGAATGTAATATTTAAATTGGGCTTTAAAGGATGTTTCCCAGGGAACAATTAACTTCTCAATAACTATATGTTGTTGTTTTGAACCTATGTCTCCGTCATGATATGTTGACCAGTAGGAAGGCAGCCTGGGGGGATAGTATAGGTTTGAATGCCCCTTCCTTGGGGAAATCAAATTCTATGCCAATATTTGATGATTTAAAATTTTGGATAATGAAAGGAAAAAAAAAGGATAGTGATAAGGATAGGGAATGGGCCTGCGATTTCTTTGGTATAGAGCACTACCAGATAAGGAAACACCCTCTACCAATGCAAGGTATCAATTTCGCTGCAACTTACAGTCTTAGAGAGATGCTTCTAGTATGACAATTTAAATGACTTACCCAGGGTCACTCATCCAGTATGTGTTAGAGGTGAGATCTGACCCAGGTCATCCTGGTTTCAAGGGCAGCTAGGTGGCCCAGTGGATAGAGCATGAGACCTGGGATTAACAACTGAGTTCATATCTGACCAAAGATGCTTAGTAGCTATATGACCCTGGGCTAGACATTTAACCCTTTTTGCTTTAGTTTTCTTAACTATAAAATGGGTATAATGGTAGCAACTACCTCCCAGGGTTGTCATGAGGATTGGTTGAATAATATTTGTACCATGCTTAGTAACATGTTTGGCACATAGTAGGTACTTAATAAATGCTTGTTCTTTTCTTCTTCTATCCACTACATCAGACTGTTTTAATTATATTTAATTTTATGCATGTGAAATCATCACAGCATTTTAAATTGTGGCACAAACAGATTGTTTCTTCGGTTGTTGCTACAGCATTGGCAAAGTCTGTGGGTTTTTTTTTTTGGCCTAGTATATTATTCTTTATATAGTTCTAAACATAAGAAGCACAGAAAACTTTCAAGAAAATATAAAAACAAACCAGATAGGCTCACTTTGGTTTGATTATAGAGTTCAATGGAAAAGGGAAAAATCAAAACCCTATTTCATCCAAATAGATTTGATCACACCTAAGTCAATGCTAGGCATACAACAAGCCTTAGAGTTCATTTAAGATCATAGGATTTAGAGCTGGAAGGAATTTCAGAGATCTTGTCCTATACCTACACTTAGCAAATGAAGACTGTGAGGCCAAGAATATTAACGTGACTTTCCAAAATCCTACACCTTGGAAATAAGACAGGTTTTCTGGTTCAAATCCATTAATCATTCCACTTTTTAATGCTACAATACTTTCAGGTTCCAGGATTTTGTAGAGCAAGTAGGTTACTTTGGTTCAGGGTCTTAAGGGAGAATAACACAGTTTTACACACATACATATGCTATTCCATTTTGCATTTCACCCAAGCCTTGGACATAATAAATGAAGCGGTATATTTGGTATCTCCAAAAAACCAACCCTGATTATATCTGCTAGCTTGGAATAATGAGCAGAAACTGGATTGGTAGAGGTGAGAGAAGGGCCTTCAGGTAAATGAAAAGCAAGGAAAGGATTGGAAGGTGAAAGACATGGGTGTTTTCAGCAACCAGTAGGTAGTCTAGTTTGACTGGAGTATAGAGTACATCATAGACTTTAGTGGGAAGTAAGTCAGGAAGGTTAGATTGAGGCCAGGCTAAGGAGTTTGGAGTCAAGTATAACATTACATTTTTAATTAAAATTGCATTTTATTAGTAGGTTAGATTCCATTTAATTTTTTAAAATTCAGATTTCTCTTTAAGGTAACTAGAATTATTTTTTAAAATAATGATTCTCACATTATGAAAAGCAAAATGGATAACTTTGATTACATTAAATTGAAAAATTTTTTTTGCACAAACAAAGCCAATACAACTAAGATTAGAAGGAAGGTAGTAAATTGGGAAAGAATTTTTACAACCAGTGTCTCTGATAAGGGCCTCATTTCTAAAATATATGGAGAATTAAGTCAAATTTATAAGAATACAAGTCATTCCCCAATTGATTAATGGTCAAAGGATATGAACAGGCAGTTCTCAGATGAAGAAATTAAAGTCATCTATAGTCATATGAAAAAATGCTCTAAACCACTATTGATTAGAGAAATGCAAATCAAAACAACTCTGAGGTACCACATCACACCAGATTAGCCAAGATGACAAAACAAGGAAATGATAAATCTTGGAGAAGATGTAGGAAAATTGGAACACCAATGCATTGTTGGTGGAGTTGTGAAATGATCCAACCATTTTGGAGAGCAATTTGGAACTATGCCCAAAGGGCTATCAAAATGTGCATACCCTTTGACCCAGCAATAGCAGTTCTAGGGCTATATTCCAAAGAGATCATACAAATGAGAAAAGGACCCACATATACAAAAATATTTATAGCACCACTTTTTGTGGTGGCAAAGAGTTGGAAATTGAGAGGATGCCCATCAATTGGGGAATGGCTGAACAAGTTGTGGTATATGAATGTAATGGAATACTATTGTGCTATAAGAAATGATGAACAGGCTGACTTCAGAAAAACCTGGAAAGACTTGTATGGTCTGATGCTGAGTGAAGTGAGCAGAACCAAGACAACGCTGTACACAATGACAGCCATGTTATGCAATGACTAATATTAATAAACTTAACCCTTCCCAGTAATACAAGGATCTAAGACATCTGCAAAGGCCTCATGATGGAAAATGCTATGGAGTTTGAATGCAGATCGAAGCATACTATTTGCTATTTTTTTTTCTCTTCTGTTGAGTTTTGTTTCCTCTTTCTGGTGGTTCCTCCTATTGGTTCTAATTCTTACTTACAACATCACTAAAATAAAAATATGTTTAATAGGAATGTATATGTATAGCCTATATCAGATTATGCACTGTCTTGGGGAGGGTGGTGGGGAGGAAGAGGGAGAAAATTTTTAAACTCAAAAGGATATGGAAGTGATTGATGATAAATCAAAATAAATTAATAAAAAAATAAAATAATGATTCTCAGTCACTATCAACTGCTTTTCTAAGATCAAAATGTACCAAGTTTAGTGAATTTGCTTCATTCATTCACTAATTGTGTAATTCAATTGAAAAAAGTAGTTAAACTTGCCTACTGATTTTTTTATAAATGCATAATAGTAATGCTTATATTTCTACTTATGCTTTACGTATTCTTTTTTTTTTTTTTGGTTAGTGTTTGATTCATGATGTTACTAGAGATAGAAATTTGGCTCTCAGGAAGCCTAGATAAAGATTGTAATATATTTATTATTCATTACTCATAGGTAGCTCTTCATTTTAATCCAAGTCTCCAACAATAATGGCTTATTATCCAGGAAGTCACACTGATTCAACAACAACCACCACAACACAAAGCAACAACAACAACAAAAACTAGCAGCCCAGGGTGAAAGATATAGTCGTTGGATGTCCATTAAATAAATCTGCATCCCTGGTATACTCTCATATAGTTTTTATCAGTTCTCTTATATTCATACATAATCCATACATCTTAAAAATGTTCAGCTGTTCAGTCATATAGGGTTCACTATTGATGTTTGTCTCACATGTTTATTCCTATCACTCCTTTCTTATCCCTACATGTCAAGATAACATAAAGCAAAACTACTGTGCCACAGGAATGCAATGGAATATTATTTTTCTTTAAGAAATAAGGAATGCAGAGAAACTTGGGAACACATGTATGCAAAAATGGAGAGACAAGTAAACAGAACCAAGTGAACAACCTACATAGTAACCACAATAATGTAAAGGAAAATAACACAAAATGGCAAGAGTGCAGAATTTTGAGAATTGGAAGAAATCTCATTGGTAATTAAAGCCAACATATATTGAAAAGGAATCCTTATTACAGGATCCCTGACAAATAGTCATCCAGTCTGAACTTGAAAATCTGTAAGGAGGGAGAACCCAGCACCTGTCAAGGCAGCCCATTTCACTTTTGGTATAATTTCAAGGGTTCTAAAGTTGTTCATGACATCAAACCTAAAGTGACCTCTTTGCAACTTTCAGCCATTGCTCATGGTTCTTCCTTCTGGGGTCTAACAGATGAAATCTAATCCTTCTTTTACATTATAGTCTTTCAAATACATGAAGAAAGCCATCATGTTACCCTAAGATTCTTATCTTTTCCTTGTTAACATCTTCAGTTCGTTCAACTGATCTTTATATGGAATAACTTAAGTTCCTTCACTATTCTGGTTGCCATCCTCTAGAGGATCTCTCTGAAGCTGTGGTGCCTATAATTAAACATAATACTCTAAGATCTGATTTGGGAGAAGGACTACCATTTTTTTTTATTCCTGAAAGTTATGCCTCTATTGATGTAGTCCAAGATCACAGTGGTTTTCACATCACACTACTGAATCTCATTGAATTTGGAATTCTCAAAAATCCCTCAGTTCTTTTTCAGAGAATCTTCTCTCTAACCACACTTGATTCATTTTATACTTGGGGTGCTGATTTTTTTTTGTCCTTTTTTTCCTTATTAATTTCATCTTAGTAATTTCAGCCCAAAGTTTTATCTTGTCAAAAATTTTAGATTCTGACTTGCTATTAATTGTTAGCTATCTTTCTTAGCTTAGTACCATCTATAAATCTGATGAGTAGAGAATGTTGGCCTTTTTATATGTCATTGATAAAAATATTCAGCTGCCCTAGGTTAAGCCAAGATCTTTGGAATACTCCATTAGAGAACTCTTTCCACTTTGACCATTAGTAACAATTCTCTAAGTCTGGCCATTCATCCAGTTCTAAATCCCTTTTATCCTATCATCTAGTCTATTGAATTCCATCCCCTTTATAAGTTTAGTATGATATGCTTCGTGAAAAGTTTTTCTAAAATCTAAGTTAAATCCAGAGCATTCTTCTGTGCCAGTTTACTAAACCTGTCAAAAAAAGAAATCAGGTTAGACTGGCATGACCTATGCTTGACAAAGCCATGTTAGCTCCTTTAAATTACTGCTTCTCTTTCTAGATGTTCACCAAATATTTCTTTAATCCATTCTAGAATGTTCTCAGTAGCCAAAGTCAAACTCACGTAATGAAATTAAAACACTAGAAAAGATCAAGGAAATGATCAATCTTGAATATAGGAGACTGATGATGAACCATGCTTTGCTCCTTTTAGTGGAGTATTGTTATACAACAGATACAGAGTGAGTAACAGAAAAATAGCTACCTTTTTTGGAAAATTTTAAGATTTGCAAAGTGCTTTGCATTTTGTATCTCATTTGATCCTCACAACAACTGTGTGAGGATTATTTATCCTTATTTTATATATGGGGAAACTTAGGTTAAGAGAACTTAAGTGGCTTGCTCAGGGTCAGACAGATATATGGTATTTGAGGTAGAATTCAAACTCAGATCTTCCTGATTCTAAGTTCGATACTCTATCAACTGCCACTTAGCTGCCTCAAAAATGTTGTCTAAAATGGTCAATATATTTGTTTAACTGCATTCTTTTTTTTTTTTGAAAGGAAGATTTATACATGGGAGATGAGTATTAGGAAAAGCCAACATTGTTTAAAATTTAATAAAACACTAAGAAACAAATTCATTAAGTTGTTACTCTGTAGAATGCACTATAAAAAGAGTTGTGAGGTTTACAAATATATATGAAATTATTTCTGTTCTCATAAAACTTAGAAATTAATTATTAATTTGACCCTCTAAAGCTGTAGATCTTTAAAATGTTCATGCCTTACACCATAATTTCATTTAAAAAATAACTTGACCCCAATAATAAATATTCCAATGGGATAATATCTGAATCATAATCCCTTTTTTGATATGGTATTGGCCATAGATGATTATTTCATCACTTCCTTTCAAAATTATTTATTGACAATACTAACATTTAACATTATCTTGTATAGTAGAGCCTAATCAATATTTTAAATCTATTCATCTTTGACATAAATTTTCCTTCAAATTAATTTCTTCTAAATATTGAAGCAGAGGTTAGATGATGGAAAAGAAATTTTTTTTTTTTAGAAATCCCAAATGTAACATGTGTCCTGAGAAATATCTTTGGGGACTCTACTTCCAGTTCTTTAGGGTGATTTAGGTAATGTTAATTGTAATTTTTGTGAAGATTCTTTGAAAATTTAGTAATATTGCTGTGTTACTAGCTTAAAGAACTATGGTAATAAAAGACTAATTTAATCGTAAATGAGCACTCTTTATAAACCAAGCTTACATCTTCTGGGTAGGTGCACTTTAGAATTTCATTAATAAATTAGTTAATTATCAGCCACATAGATTTTTTTTTACCAGAAAAATCTCTTGATCAGAAAATTGCAGATTTTCAACCATAATGAATAAATGAAGGTTACAATATATATGATACTAATATTCACTTGTAGGTAAAATTACAGAATCCTGAACATATTAATTTCTGACTGGCATGCATGCAAATGATTAAGCCTTTTACCTCTGTGGATGGGGGATTTCTTTTTACACCAAATAAATCACCCTATTTCCAATCACAACACACAATGTGATTATCATTAAATATTATAATCAAATATTTTGACAATTATCTAGTTTACTAGTAGTCAGACAATTAATTTATTAGAACAAAGATTAAAAATATCCATTTAAAAGAGGAGTCAAGATGAGACAAACACACAGCCTAGAGTTGCACGTCTCATTTTGACACATGAAAATATTCCTGGTGGAAGAAAATGGCATGAGGATATTGACCTTTATTATCATAATTTTGCATAGAAGTTTAACCAGTGTAACACAGATACTACCATGAGAAGACTAAAATAGTTACAGAACCTCCCTTAATGAGTAAATATTTGATCTTGCCAAGTGGAAAGACATGACAGCCAAGAGTACACCAGTTTATAATACAAATTCATTTGTATTTAATAAATAAATGAATAAATAAAATTTAACAAAATGTTAAATATATATACAAATATACTAGATGGAAGGATGGAAGAAGATTACTAGTAGTTGTGAGGATCAAATGATATTTTATAATGTACAATATTTTGTAAGTTGATGTAATTGAAATTGAGGTAAACTGAGGCACAAATTCTGAGCATGATCAATTTATGTGCAAAGCACATATTTGCCAATAAACAGGGTGTCAGTCTCCTTGGCAAACTAAGAGCCCCAAATGAGGGCTGACAGATCATTTTTATAGAAAAAAAGGAAGAACATACAAAATGGAAGGTATCATCATAGATGGAGAGACAGTATGATTGCTTACAAAGCCAGAAGCATTATAGGCATGGGGGACAATAAGATTGGCTGGAAATCAGAAATGTGGGGCTAGCAACAACTCCTCCTTCCATCTTGTTGCTAGGAAATTCTGACTGATTTAGTCCACCTGCAAGAATAACTAATGGCAAAGAGAAAACAGACTTCCTCTAATTGTACAAGGACAGCTAGTGGTATAGAGATAATAGGTTTCTTTTAATTAAAGTGATTCACAGGGAAACTAAACTTTTAAATTTAATTCAGAGAGGAAGACTGAACTTCTGAACCTATGAGCTTCCGAACTTATTTCAAAGAGAAAAAAACATGACTTAGACAGTTATACAAAATACTAATAGTGACACAGAATAGAATCAATTTGATTTTCTCAAAACCTTAAAATAATGTATAGAAGTAATCTACATATCCTCTCAAAAGGGTGAAAAACTATGGAGCAAGAATGAAGTCTAAACAAAGCTTAATTGGAGAACTTTTGAAACAGTATTATTCAAAGAACACTCATAAATGAAATTGGCAAAAAGATGACATGCAGAAGTAAAATGAGATGTTTGTCAGATTTTCTATAATAATCTATTTTTTTTACCAAAAAATAGAATAGAACTTCTACATTTGGTTGCGTTTCTCATTAGTAGATGAAAATGTAAAAGTTACATTTAAAAATATACCATTAGGAAGAAAGATTACACTTGATCAAATACCCTCAGGAAATCCATACTGGAAGAAATGTAATGTTGAAAGCACCAAGTTATCGTTATGAGATATAAGACACGTTAAGGAAGAGATGTCAAAAGGATAAAGGGAAATCACAGGTGATACTTGTGTGTGAAAGAGGTAATCAGAAAGAGCAGTCTACTGGAAAGAATACTAGATTTGGAATGAGAAGACTGGAGTCAAATTTTGTTCTTCCTCTCATTATCTGTGTGACCTGGGACCAAATAATTTCATTGTTAAAATGAAGGGCTGGAATTTCTAACTCTTAATTTATATTCCAATAATATAAGTATCTAGCAACCTATATACCTACTTTGTAATCATTAGTCCGCCTTTGTGACAATAATTTTCCATACTGTACATATCCTTGATAAGATACAAGAAAGGAAGAAAGAGGCTTTCACACATTTAATGTACCTGACCACATGGTTACGGTCACACAGGTGACTTGAGAGAATAAAAGGCAGACTTAAAGGTTCTCTTCCAGTAGGGTGTCTTCTATGTGTATGTCAAAATCATAAGGACTCCTTGATTAGATGCAACCACATAACCAAACCACATATTCATTGACCTTGTGATTATAATGACAAGTGAAGCATAAAGCAGGGAGACGTAAATTTGCCATGATTTTCACCCTTGTCTTGAAGGATATCCTGCATCAACCTTTTAGATAGTGAGGCCTTACAGATGCTTCTATTTGTAGGTAACAGAGTGCTCATCCTATCAGGCCCCAGAACATCATAATTCCTTTTCAGTTAGAGTAAAGATAACTTAGAGATAAGTTTAGGAAGCCATATAGACAGAAATAAATGAAAAAAAAAAACACCTATTACTCAGATCTTACAGCTGGACACACAGTCTATTGTCCTGAATTAAACAGGAGGAAGAGAGCAAATAGTATTTTAATTATCCCAAGCTGCTGCTTGAAATAAAGACCCATCTTTGTGACCTAAGAGTTCTGGGTAGGAGTAGGGGGAAAGAGAATAAGCTTTTATATAACATCCATTATGTGTCAGGTACTACATTATGTGCTTTATAGATATCTAATTTGATCCTTACAACAAACCTATGAAGTAGATGCTGTTATTATTCACATTTTATAATTGTTGAAACTAAAGCAAATAGAAATTAAATGACTTGTCTGGGGTCACAGAGCTGGTAAATATTTGAACTCAGGTCTTCCTAACCCTAGACACAATGCTCTATCAATTGCACTACCTAGCTACCTGTTTTGGTGTAAAAAAGGCATGGCACACTGAAAAGTGCTATACTTGTAGTCAGGAAGCCTTGGGTTCAAATATTATGTATGACACATGCTAGCTGTGTTACCAACACAAGTAATTTGCCCACTCTGAACCTATGATGCCTCTCTAAGACATACATACTAAGTAATTGGTTTCAATTAGTACCATTACACTACAAAATTATGATATTTAATATATTAAGAGTTCTGTTTCATGGCTGCTAATCTCAGAATTACCACAATCTCCAAAGTGTCAGAATTGCAGGTGATCTAAAGGGTCTCTCAATATGTGTGTGCTGTTTGTTTCACAACTCTGTCAGAGAAGCAGTCAGGAGACTGAGAGATAACTGTTTTGTTCTGTTGCCTACATGGATAGGCTATGTCATTAATTGTCCTATTCCAATCTGTACCTTTTTCCATTATTGGGAGTGCCTTAATAACAACTGGAGGAGCTTTCATAAAATCAAAAATCCAGTGCAAGGAAAGACAGCAATTTCTCTTATCTGATAGATTATCTGATAGGAGACACAAAGCCAGGGCCCACAAGATTCCAGATTCAGTCCTTACTTTCACAGCCCCATGTGAAGAAAGCTTGTTTCTAAGAAGAGAACTGGTATGACTGAGAGGCACAGTACTACTCAACAAAATGGAGCAAGAGATAGGTGGTGACAGAGAGAAAGTGAAACAAGCCAGTTTTATTGAGAGGAGATACAAAATGAATGGGTGATTAGGGAATAGGGATACTGGGCAAACCACTGGGGTCCTGATTGAAGTTAGATGTTTACTCCTCCCTCATGAAGCATCCTCTTCCAAACCTATGAAGTTGGATTGGTTTTTATAGGACTCTTGTCTGGTTCTATTAGGACCAGGCATTGGGGAAAAGTACAGTAAGAAACCTGGACCTGGGGACTGGTGCTGATTCATGTTGGGGATGGGGAGACATGCATGGAGAAGGGGAGAATCTTGGGGCATTAGTAGCTAGTTCAAACTGCCAACTTTGTGAGAACAGTGGTTTGGAGCAGTTACTACTGGTCTTACTTTGACACAAGGTGGGGGATGGAGGTGGGCTAGTGTCAGCTCAAACCCACTGGTGAGAGTCTATTGTTAAATTTTCAGTATAAGCATTTATATCTAGGAAAAGTTACAAATCAGGCTTGAATTATTTTTTTGTTGGTTGCATAGACTGAAGTGACGGAGAAAATGTTAATGCAAATTAAATGTAAAAGTGTTTTGTATATACATTTTTTTTTTTTGAGAATCAGTTGTTAAATTTACCAGCACAGGCTTGGTAAGCCACCTTCCCTATAAGGGTGTTTGGTTTTTTTTTTTTAACTTCCCCTGGCCATTAAGGTTTAGTTGGTCACAGGGGCTATTGTATTCCTTAAAGGAAGTAGTTAGTTTATGATAACCATATGTCTTATATTCAGCCTACAGCCCAGTGTCTGAATGGGTCAGCTAAGAACTTCCTACCTCCATCTCCATCTCCACCCCCAAGGAGTATATGCCCTATAGGGGTTAAAAGACAAAACAACTGGATTAGAAGTAAGGTGACCTGAGTTTTAGTCCTGGTTCTGCCACCAACTAACCATATTCGTTGGACAAGGCTCTTAGCGTCTTCAAGTCTCTTGTTTCCTCATCTACAAAGTGAAAGTTTTGGGCTAATGATCTCTAAAATCCTTTTTAGCTCTGAGTCTGTGTATCTGTAATCTAGTCAACATTACCTTGAAAGCCAGAGGTGTAGGCTATTGAAAATAGTCAGGAAAACAATTTATCTTTCTCTTTTATATACTACAAGTAGGATTTGTTCAGTCACCTCTTTCCTGGCCCCCTCCCCCAGTGAACTAAATAAAGCCAACATCTATTTTCTTCTTCATGTATATGTGTAATGCTCCTGACATTACTAGAAGTTATGTTTACCAAAAAAGGTAGCATATTTATGCAGATGAGACCATGAACATATATTTAAACTCAGAGAAGTTATGCCTATGTTCAAATGCAAATGAATGCCAATAAACCATAGGCTAAAATGACTTGAATGAGACAAAAGGAAAAACATGTCTTTCAAGGTTTTCCTTCTAGTGGGTTTAATTCCAAAGATCTCTTTAAAACAGAATCAAAACTGTTCTGAAAGCAAAGAAAGGCTAACAGAACATAATCAAATATTCAGAGTCAGTGTTCTGGAACAAGGTAAGCACTCTGAGAGATACATTTACAAAGGAATGAGTGGGAGGGGTGCACACAAATCCCATTAACAAATAATGAGAATTTTACACTCAGTGTTCTAAAATGGTGTCCTAAAATATGGAAGGGACAGGTACACACATTTCTGGTTCCTGGTAATCAATCAACAACCTTTTAGGGAGGCCTAATAAATCCAAATACCCTTCTTTACCCTCTGATGTTTAACAAACTGCTTTATGCACACTTAAATCTTTTCTCAAGTTTAAATTAAAGCTTCCCTCTACACTGGCCTGGCAATACAGCACACACATTCCTTTCCAAGAGTCACAAAGCACTGCTCAGTATCATAGAGAGCTCTATCTTTGCTCACCACATGCTAGTTGCAGCCCCTTTTTGTTCAGTAAAATGAAGAAAGTAATAAAAGCCATCCATTCGGTTTTGGAACCTACAAAAGAGCAGTACCTAATAGTAATAAGAAATCACAATGTGTCCAGATACAAATGACTTGTGACCTGAGTAGTGGGAAGAAAATACATGTTTATCACAAAAGACTTGTCATAAGTAGTTTCAGAAAATAAACAGCCAAACAAAACTAGCACTACAGGATACGGATTTTTTTTATTGTTATTGTCATCCCTGCATTACAGTATGGCTTCCTAGACTAATTTGCTATTATGAGAAAGAGAGAGGAAGAAGGAGGGGGGGAGAGAGAGAGAGAAAGAGAGAGAGTGAGAGACAGAAAGAGAGAGAGAGAAAGAGAGAGAGAGAGAGAGAGAGAGAGAGAGAGAGATCTTCAGCATGTCACCTTTCATTAAAATTGTGTTTGTCTGAGATTTTGTTATTTGCAACTGCTCATCTGTTAAATTAGAAGTTTTAATTCTTCACAGTTTGTCACCTTTTTAATTCTGGTCGTTTGACATGCACTTTTATCCAAAGTGGAGGAAAGTTGAAAATGAATTTTAAAAGCAAATTGACATTAATGGAATCAGCTAAATAAAACTGTTGTATTTCTTTCCATGCTGTGTGTCTCAGTGTGTGTCTGTGTGTGTGTCTGTGTATGTGTGTGTGTGTTAGTGTGTGACTGCACATGTGCTATACAGGATGAACAAACCATAGGAGAATTTCTTTTAGACCTCTGGAATATCCGTGGATGTAATGAGATGTCAGTATTTCAGTGGTCTTTCACCTGCTACTTCCTCTCCTCCAAAATATATCCATGTCTCGGTGCCAGACATCAGTGAATTGGATACTGAACAAGAGACATGAATATTTAGAAAGATCATGGCTTAAGGAAACAAGATTCAGAAGTTCTCAAATGAATTGTAGAGCCTTTTACAATCAAACATGTTTTATTGTTATTTTATATTTGTTTATCTGAAAGGTCAGTTCCCTCCATATGAATTTTGAAGTCTTCTATTCCAGTTGAAAAGAGTCACTTTATAAATAAGCCATCTGCATTCTAGTCTTTTAAACCGAATATAGTGTTTCACAGTTCCAAACATACCAAAGTATTCTTTTGGCAGTTGAGCAAATCTGGTTTGGATGTCATTGAATGAGTCCTTATGTGACTTTAAGTGCTGTGTGTTTTTAAGATCTTATCGAGTAGATTACTTTTGTCAGTATGATAGTAAGAACAAAATATTTTGGGAGAGGTAAAGAAAAAAGGGGGCACAGGTAGTGTTTTATTCTGTGATTGGGAGATTCTATTTTTTCTCCTTGGAGCAGAAGTTCATAACTTGGGGCCCATGACCACCCCGCCCCCCCCCCAAAAAGGATTTAAGGATATATTGCAGAGGATCTATGACCGTGGATGGAAAAAAAAAACAAACTTTATTTTCAGTAACCTCTAATAAAAATGGTTATTTCCTTCAATTATGAATTAAAAAAAATTCTGAGAAGGAATCCATGACACACAAAAAGTCGCTAACACTTGTCCTTGAGGCTAGCACAGAGCCTTACATCTAGTAGGTAATCAATAAATAACTTGATGAATTGAATTGGTTCCACCATGCCAGGGCCCTGGAGGATAAGTAGGCTGCTAAGTTGCTGCAATCAGCCTTCAGCACTTCTGCCAAGGGCTTTAACTAGTCAGCAGCATACATAAGGGAATAAAAACATGCTGGGGGAGCTGAGTGTGTAGTGAGAGATAGACTGCTTGAAATATGGAAGAGTTGATAAGCTGTGGCTGCAGCAGTGTTTGAACACTAGGTGTTCCTCCATATAGTAACTGTGGCACTCCCCTCTCATATGAAGGGTCCCTAGAATAAGTATCCAAAGTTTAAAATATTCTGTTGGTTCATATTTATTCATAATAATAGTTCATGAGTCTTCACCTATTTCTTTACTTGTTTTTAGTCAATCGGAAAATACAAATAATTCATTACAAAAGTATTAATTGAAATAATATAGTTTAAAAAGTGCAATATATTTCCTTCATCAACATAGAGCAAGGGCACAATTTTTTCTAAAATACATATATATCATCAGCAAGGAGAGGGAGTAGGCATAGAAATCTAGCATGAAGGGCTCTTATATAGGGAATATGTGTGGAGGCACTGATTATAGGACCTCAATGTCTATTGATGCTGCTTTCACTTAATCTGGTTCTTGCTGGGCTTGACATCTGTGCTGAACAAGTTACTCTGTGGGCTCACTGGATTTATTCTTTGCTAAGTCTGTTATTTGTTAGACACATTCCTCCAATGTTGTCTGCTGGTTTCATAGTTTCTTCTGTAGCACTCATGTCTTCATTGCCAGCTCAGCCCACTCAGTTTCAATCTGCTAAGGTAGAGTGGCTAAAATCTCTCCCTTATCAGGGCAGGTTGATAACTCTTTAGTAATAGTTACCATAACCAATTTTTAAAAAGCTAGGCAGAGAACCCTTAGCCTATGATTAGGACTTTTCTTTTCTAGCTCAAAGTCTAGGCTGGAGATCCAAGCCATCTGATAAATAGATAACCGTCTAGCTTGATAATCTGACACACTCAATACTTTGGCCCTTATTAACTATGACCATGGGCAATCCACTTGACCTATTTGAGTCTGTTTCCTCATCTATGTGTACTATGCATCCCATGAGCTTCAATTAATCTCTCAACTAACAAGTATTTATTGAATGCTTATTTTGTGCCAGGCACTGTAATAAGCATGAGGCATGCAAAGATAAAAGTGAAATAAATAGTTCCTGTCTTCAAAAAGCTTACATTCTCATAGGCAGATGATATGTACTTACAGAAGTTTATATGTAATTTATATGCAAAATAAATCCATGAAAATTTTGGGAGGAGGGCCATTAATAGCAGCTAGAGGAATCAGTAAAGGCTTCATTTAAAAGGTGGCTCTTGAGCTGAGTCGGATGAAAAAAATCAAGGATTCCAACAAGCACATGTGAGAAGGGCAACATTATAAACATGAGAGACATCTGGTGTATAAGATACAGCATAATTGGTGCTTACAGGACATGGCAAGGAGAGCAATATGTAATAAAACGGGAAAGATAGAAAAGTGCCACATTGTGAAGGGCTTTAAATGTCAAACAGAGAAGTTTATATTTGATCTGAGAGGTAGTACGGAACTACTTGAGTTTGTCTAGTAAAGAGGTGTGTGTGTGTGTGTGTGTGTGTGTGTGTGTGTGTGTGACTGTATGTGACTGTGTGAGAGAGGGAGAGAAAGGGAGGGAGGGAGGGAGGGGAAAACATTGAACCTGTGTTTTAGGAAAATAGCTTGGTGGTTATATGAAAGATAGATTGTAGTGGTGGGAAAGTTTGAGACAGGTTTTGGCAGTAGTCCAGGCAAGAGATGAAGAGAGTAGAGGCTATGTGAGCGGGGAGGAAGAGACGTGGGGAAGATGCTGTACAGGCAGAAATGACAAGATTTCGCAATTGACTGGATATTTAGAGGGAGGGAGAATGAGGAATTGAGGATGATACTGAGCTTGTGGATCTTGATGATTGGAAAGATGCTGTTACCCTTGACAATAATAGGGAAGTTTAAAAGAGCAGTTAATTTTGTGAACACATTGATTTTGAGATGCCTATAGGACAGCCAGCTGGAAATGTCTAGTATGTAGCTCTTGATGTGGGACTGGAGCTCAGGAGAATGAGGAAAGTAATTTGTCAACCATACAGGACCAAGTAATTATGAATATCAATTATTACTATAAAATCACTATTCAACTTTATTAAAAAATTTGAATCAAAATGACTTATAGAAAAATGAGAGTATTTTCCAAAAAAGAAAAGAAATGATAAATTAAAGAAATAAAGAGGAATACAATACTTAGCAAAATTCTTTACATAGTAGTCATAGGCTTCTGTCATTTAGTAGATAGAACATTGATGATTTCTTTACAACCAGAAAACATAGGTTAACAAAGAAATCAGGTCAAGAATATAAAAGGTAAGCACACAAATTATTAGCTTGCTCATTAACAAAAACAAAATGATAATAGCTAGCATTTATATAATACTTTAAGTTTACAAGTGTTTTTACAAATATTGTCTCATTGTATCCTCAACATAACTTTTAAAGGCAGATGCTATTTTTATCTCCATTTTATAGGTGATGAAACTGAAGCAGACAGAGGTTAAGTGATTTATCCAGAGTTACACAGCTAATCCTCCCAGGCTGCCTACTCATGTAGGTCTTCCTGACTCCAGCTCCAGTGCTATATCAAGCTGCCTAGCATTACAGTATCTTACATTAGAATTATGATATTCTATATCTTTAGGGTATATGCTTAATAGAAGACCTCTAGGTTAAAAGTTATGAATATTTTAGAACAATTCCAAATTGTTTTATAAAATGGTTAAACCAATTCAGAGATCCATTAATAGCTTCTTGGTGTGCCTGTGTTTCCAAGAGCTCTCCAACATCGACTATATATATATTTTGTCATTTTCACTTATTTCCTATATGTGAGGTAAACCATCAGAGCTGTTTTTATTTCCTTTTGCTATTATTGGTATTAGTGACTTGAAGTACTATTTGATATTGTTATTTATAGTTTGCAATTTTTGGACAATTGTTTGTTGAACATTTATTCATTATGAAATGTCTATTGGTCTTATTTATTTGTTTTAGATTCTTGTATATCTTGGATATTGGACACTAATCAGAGATATTAGAAGCAAAATTTTTTTCCAATTGAGAACTACTTGTTTTATTTTATTAAAACTAATTTTGTTCAAGTTTGAGTTTTTCAACTTTATCTCTTGTTTGGTTAAGAAATGTCCTCTTATCCATAACTGTGAGAGGTAATTGATTTGACATATATATATATGTATGTGTATATATGTGTGTGTGTATTCATATGTATATGAATATGTATTCATACATGTATACATGTACACACCTATATACACACGGTCACATTCACACACATATATAAATATACCATATATGCATATATATCTGTTATACTGTGAACTTTGATAATCAGGTCGTATATTCATTTTGAAGTACTTGTGATTCTGTCAGTGTGGGCACAACTTCATTAATAAAAATTGTTACCTCTCTCTCTCTTTCTCTCTCTCTCTCTCTCGCTCTCTCTTTCTATATGTATACATATATATACATATAGATATATACATATCTATATGTATACAAAAGAATCTTGCTATTCATCAAGGCTTCTAATGAAGAACTTTTTGTACCACTGCAAATTAACTTCTCTGAAAACTCAAGTCTTCGAGAATTCCATTGGACCCTGACAGATTAAGTGATTAGATGAGGTACATAGCCCTGCATCAGAGGCAGACTATATTCATATATCATTATGTTATATTTTATTATCCAGTTTATATTGTTATTATGTAAATACTAGGAAACTTTTGAAACCAAAAATGGCTATTGTAAGGTTAAGTGTCTTCTAGAAAAGTGAAAATAGAATTAAGATTATTCCCTAAAATACTTTCACCTGATACATGTGGGTATGTGACAGCAATAGTTTTTGCTTGAATTACTTGTGACTTAATTCTCCACTTCACCTTACTAGCATAAATGTGGCCTCAATACAAAATATCCCCATTATTGTACTCTTTATAGCATCTCTTTCATAAAAAAAAGAGGGGACTGCATTACAATATAGTCTCATTATTTCTTACTGTATCCTTGAAAAATAGGTGGCACATAATATCTCTATTTTACAGGCAGAGGAAACAAAAAACACGGAAAGATTCACGGTGAAGAAGTAGGATAGTTGCACATAAAATTTATGTTTCCTTCTGAGGAGCTGTAGCCAGCCATATCATTAATAGTAACTTTTGGGACTAGAATTCAGCAGCTCTGAACTATGGAACATTCCAAAATTTATCCTTAAAGATAAATAAACAGTAACCTTTAACCCTTAAAATATGGGGTAATGTGCCTATTGGAAAGCCATCCAGAGATCTGTCCTGCCAGTCCCTTAAGAAAAGGCTGTAAGATGGTGCAGAAGGCAGCTGGTATATGGATTAGGGCAAGTAGCTAGGGTAAGGCTAATATTGCAAAAAGGAGGGAAATATTTCAAGAAAAGTAATGTAAATAGTAAGGTATAGAGGCAAAGGTCTTTTGCTCTATTGAGTTGGGAAAAACCTTTCCATAGATAGCACATAGTAGCCATGTAGTTCCTATAGGGGATGAATCGCTCTAATGACAGCTGAAATTAATTCCAGATCTTTTATCCTTGCTTATCCACCTGGCTCTACCCTCCCTTAATAACCTTGGGTTTTTGTTTGTTTTTGTTTTCAATGGGGCTCAATCCTTTTGCCAGACAATTTCTGTGGATCTTGGGAATGATAAATCCCCTCAAGGTTTTTTTTCCCTTTTGCATTAGAAAAGGAGAGATCTGTCTTCTAATTGGACTGGTTACTACATACGTAAATACATATCCTCTGAGGATAGATCAGGGTTGATGGTTTTAGTCTCCTGCTTATTCTCAGATAGTTGTTTTCTAGTAATCTTGACTCTTTGGAATGAGGAACATTTATACTTCAACCCCATCAACCAAGGAGATTATTAAGATTCATTGGCTACCTACATAGATAAAGTAGAGGTCATGATTATGGTATTAATGAGAGGGTTGGAGGATATGGCCTCTAAGGTACATTTAGGTTGTAAATCTATACTCCTATGATGAGTATAATCATTTAGCCCAACTTCATCCATTTATAGAGGTAGAAACTAGATCTCAGAGAGGTGAGATGACTAATTAAACCTCACAGCTAGTTTCTGCAGCAGAAAGTGGAATGAAATTTTCCTGACTTCTCCAGTGATCCACCTTCTTTGCATTAGAGTGGCTCTCCATAAACATTCTTTAAATGGAAATGAATTGCATCTGCCCATTCTGGATCTGAGAGAATAAAGAAGACAGAAATTGTCTGTGGAAAGAAGACTTTGATCACTTCTGTTCTTTCCATCAAAAATCTTTTCTGTAAGTTCTTATCTATTATCTATTATCTATTAGCTCTCTGCAAATCTTCCCAACAACTTGCTGATTATCTTCTATTTGAAAAAAGATTTTTGGAAGGCTGTTACTAGGGTAAACTGTCTTAAGATCAGCATGTCCTCAATGATCATCCTAATCTAACTTTGAACTGAAGTCTTTGTCCACTATGCCTCAGAGCATTGATAAGTTACTGGGACTTCTGAGAATTTGCCCTGTCTTTGTTCATTCAATCAATCAGTTCAATGTTCTTTCAAGTTCCCAGCTGCCTTCCATGGGCAAAAGAATAGGAGACAGATGCAGTTAATTCATTAACCAGTTGATTCTTCAATTCTCCCCATAAAAAGTTGCTTGCATAGGGAGATTTTGCAAGATTCCCTGTTTTAATATAATTTGAGTGACGTTCAAGATCCAAGCTATAGTACAAGAAAGGGGAAAGAGTACCACAAGAAAGAACATAGCATAAGATTGGACTCAATAGAGAGAAAATAAAACAAGCCAGCTCTATTTGGGGTGGGGATACTCAGAATACAAGGGGTTAGTGCAAGCAGGTCAAATCTAATGGGATACCTAATATGATAGAGCATTCCGGTCTGGTGGGTTTTTATAGGGTTCTTTTCAGGATCAGACATTTTGAGGAAAGAGCAGGTAACCTGAACTTGGTATGCAGTTTAAGGTTGGGGGACTGGTACTGATTAATGATGGGGGGATGTAGTAGATGCCTGGGAAATTGGCAAATTGGTTGATGGTCAAACTCTGGGGTGTGGTGGGTGCCAGGTGGGGAGAAGGAGCTTTTGAGCATTACCATAGGCCTTACTTTGACTGGGTGACTGAAGATTTGGACTTCCCTGGGCTTTTTCCTTTAATGGGTTGGGGACCTCACTTATACCTAATACCCTCCTAGGTACCCTGGGATTGTACCATTTGCTCTTGATCCCAGGGTCTGGCTTAATGTGTTGCTCCCTATTCAACTTACCTTCCACCTGGGGACTCCATGGTTTTGCTCCATGGTTCTCCCTACTGGTGGTCACTTCCACCGTTTCTGATCTATTTCTGGGTTCTTACCTGTAGAATTCATGTTGCTATAGGAATGCAGTTTTCCAACTTCTCTGCTGCCCTGTAGGCTCTGAAATAAGCATACAACCCAATGTAACTTTTCTAAGTCAAACATTATGTGTGCTTATTACCACTTATGTTTACTGGGAAGTGTAGAGGAGTTGAAAATAATGTAGAGAAGGAAAAAATTTACAAAGTTATACAGAAGGCTAAAAAACTGAACTCTTTTTTCACTCAAATTCAGGAGATAAGCCTAGTTTCCTTATCCTAAAATTACGCTCTCCCCCAAACAAGGGATTATCTACTCAAATATAGCACTCAAAATAGTCCCTTTTCATTTCCCAATAAAATTCCAGACTGTCATTCTCTATATTGAGCATCCTCCAGCTAACAAGGGAACTTTATCTCAAATCATGTACATAGATCACCAAGGAAAGACAAGTGTGCATATTTTGGTCAAGTCTAGAGGGGTGCCCTTAAGTCAGAATGACAGTGTTCCTGGTAGATTGAAATTCAGCAAGGTTTTTTGTTTGTTTGTTTTGTTTTGCTTTAATTGGAAACAGTCTGGTAAGATGAAAAGAATACTGATTCAATATTTAGAGAACTTGGGTTCAAATCCTGCCTCTGAAGCTTATTATTCATGTTACCTTAGCAAGTCACTTAGCTAGGCCTCCTTGTCTTCATCTGTAAAATGAGAGAATTGGACTAGTTGCTTTTCTGTACCCCTTTCAGGTGCAGATCCCTGATTTTATATGTTAACTTTTAGTCTTTACAACAATACACTTTGCAAGTATGATTTCTCAATACAATGCAATATGTACTTTTCTACCATACCCAGAAACCTCTTCAGATAGTTTAGCTCAGAAATTCACACTTGGGAAGTATCTTTTGGCCCCTCACTTTGATTGGATTGCTCCTACTTGAACCTACACTGAAAGAGATCACTCAGGTCAGATATTCCTTCAGTTTTCATCAAGCTGCAGACTATTATTGGCCAATCAGTAAGAGCCAGTGTGATTTGCGTTAGTCAAGTAGCTTCATCTGAATCCCAATGGTTAATAAGAGGTTGGCTCATTGTTTGGGTAAGAATAAGTGTAAATAGCAATTGTTGCTGTTTTAGCCAGAAACTCTGAGGGTCTTGCACTGCCAGACTGATTCTTTTGTAAAGGCAAACTAGGATTTCTTTTGCCTCCATTCTTACCTAGTCTTTAATTACTGAATGGGTGTACTGAGACCTGGGAAAGACCTTAGCTTAAAAAGGTCAAGGTCTCCCACTGCATCCAGGGCCATCTCCAGTCATGCTGACCTATGTCTTGTCTCTGGAACCCAATGACTCTGGAGGAGAGAGTGAGGCTGATGATTTTGCATAACTCTGCCTTACTTAAATCCAATGCACTTGCAAGTCAAGACATCGCCCTCCTGATGTCATTGGTCCTTTTTGAGAATGAAGGATGAAAAACAACAGCTTCAATCTGGACTTTTCCATCATGCTCCTGGCAGTAAACCTTCAGAAGGGCAGGTGTGTTCCTTCAACTTCTTTTATGTGTTGTATTTTCCCCTTAGAATATAAGTTGCTCTAGGGCAGGGATTGTCTTTCTTTTTGCTTTTATTTGTATTCTCAGCATTTTGTGCAGTGCCTGGCACATAGAAAGAACTTAAATGCTTTTGACAGACAAGTATAATGAAAACTCTCATTCATTTTCTATGAATAGAGTAATTCTTATAGCAATGACTATGATGACTATAATTAATTGGTGGTAATTAAAATATTATATTTATGTTGTCATCTATTCTTTTTACAAGCCACTTCTTTGCAAGGGTCTACATGTTACTAGACTGGGAATTTCCCCACTTGTCAGTCAATTATAGCTAGTAGTTACTCAGGTAGCAAGCCCAGTCTCTTAAACGGAAGAAAATAAAATTGATTAAGCCATTTTGATTGTTTTAACATTGTTGAGAAATAGATTCGAGAGGCGCCACTGAATTGCTAACCTCCCTTTGAAAAAAGTTTGAATTATTGCATAAAGATAGCCTTGAACAAATTGAGTTGCAATGTGCCAATCACTTGTTAGGTAGATTTTAAATGACTACAAGCTTCTTATGATTATCTTTCTGACCCTTTGCCCATAAATAATTATTCACCAATGGTAATGCTATAATGATAATTATAATAATAGTACAATAATAATAATAAATGTAAAAATATTAGCATAATTGTAAGAGTCCTGGTTGTATAGGTAGATAATTTAGATTCAAATCCTTGCCCTGCTATTTACTAGTTGTGTGACCTTGGGCAAGTTGTTTAACATCTTTGGGTTTCCATTACTTCCCATGTAAAATTGAAAAACATCCATCTTGGCATATTATAAAATAGGGCTTGACCTGAAATCAAGAAAAACCTGAGTTTGAATTCTGCCATCCACATTTCTAAGAGGCAGTCTGTCAGAGAAGACAAAGAGTGGGCTTTAGAATTATGAAGATTTGGGCTTAAGTACTGAGCTCCTGACACATACTGGCTATGTGACCCTGGAAAAGTCACTTATCCTCTCAGTGTTCCAGGTAATTCACAGAGGTCATACTGGAATGTCTCTTGCCATTTATCATTGGTAGAGTGAGTTTACATAACAGTTTTTTCTTATACCAACAAAATACAAAATCATAGGTCAGGTTGCATCCCACCTCTTTGAACAATTTTAAACCCCCCCCCCCAAAAAAAAAAGAGAGAGAGAAAACTTCCTGTCAACAGTTTCTACCTGTGTAACTTTGGCAAGAATCTTAGCTTTCTCACCTGTAAAGTAGGGGTAATCCCAACAGTCTTTGTCTCCTGGGATTTTTGTGAGGATCAGATGAAATGATTTGTCAGGCATTTTTCAAACGTTAAACTGCTATATAAATGACAATTATTCATAATAAAATGAGAGAGTTGAACTCTGCATTTGAAGTCCCTTCCAGATTTAAATCCGTGGTCCCATACAGGGCATGGGTATAGCCATGGAGTCAGAGGACCTGGATTCTAGTTCCAATTTTTCCACTTAATAGTTATGTGACATCAGAAAAGTTTTCTAACTCAGACCTCCAAAGGAGAGTGGTGGAAGTCAAGGGGTTAAAGCATCCTGGCAACAAGCGAGGAGACTGGCAGAGGATTGCTGAGTCTAGGCTGAGCAGGGGAAGCTCTCAGTTATCCGTGCCAGCCAGCTGAAAAGCGGTACAGACAGCTGGTGTAGTGTCAAAACTACAGTGGAACCATGTTTGTAAGTTGATGCCACTACCAGAAGGTTTGGCTAAGTGCGTGGAAGATGGGAGATTCTGATGTTAGATTTAAGGAGCACATACATACATCGCAGATATGAGTCCAAGCTAAATTAACAATAGCAAGACACAGAGAGAAGGTAATTTTAACTCGGCATTACAGACAATAGGGGAGATCATAACGAAAAGGAGACTCAGCCAAGGTAATGGTGAAATTCAGAGCACTGACTAGTCCAGGATAACTAATGCTTTACCCCAGGGCAGGAATTAGAATGTTTAAACTTTTAACACACTGAATTCTTCCAGCAGAGCGAAGAGAAGGCAGGGATATATGGGCTAAGCAGTGAGGAAGAAATTCGTATTCCTACAATAAACTTTATAATAGTTGCTCCTTCTTTCTCTCCCTCCATCTCAATCTTAAGTCCCCAGTGCTCGTTAGCTGTCACCACTACTTCCTTAGGATTTCTTCTTCCCTTCCTTCTTTCGTGGCAGACAAGCCTCCTCTTCAATCTCTTTATATGTGCACGGGCACTTCCTTCTAGTAAGGGAGAAAAATGCTGTTACCTTTACTCATGCAAACTTTGTGGGAGGGAGTCAATCTATGCCCTTTCCAGTAAAACAGAGCATGGCATGCAAAATCCCTTGGTCTGGAGTATATGGCCTCTGAGACTCCTCCAACAATGAGATTTAATAATTCTAATTCATGGTTGGACACAATTAGCAAATTGAACAAAAATGTACATACATTTCTTAGGTAGGTTTACCTCTGTCAGTGGTGATTTGTGGTATCATATGTAGAAGTTCCCTGTTCCCTGTGGTAGATAACCAATAGACCCACATTTTGTTTGGTATCCTCTGCCATTGGAAATACCTAGATTTATTACTAGATCAGAATCTGAAAAAAAAAAAGTTGTAAAATATGAACTTCTTGTGATACCTTTTTCTATAGAAATGAGGAATATTAGATAGCTGTAGAGCACCTGAAAAAATATTGCAGTACATAGCTCAAGGGAAAGCAATTGTGATAAAAACATAAATATTCTATGTCCCAGATCTTGTAAGCATCTGTGTTCTAGAAATAGTGCAGGTGTTGTTTCAGTTAAAAAAGAAAAAAAAAGAAAAAAGGAAAAAAAAGAAAGAGTAACAGTATTGTATACTAGTTAAAAAAGAATACAGGTGTGCAAGAAGAGTCTAGAATTTATACTCATATTAATGTACTCTTCTCATGTTCCATGTAGAATAATAATACTAAAAAGATTTCTTTTCAACTCTGTATTCTTGTATTTTAAAGCATATCTACCCACAATAAGCACAATTATTATTGATGATAATACAGAGAATATGTGTGTATAAATATATGCATGTGTGTCTGTAACTCTGTGTCTCTGTCTGTGTCTCTGTCTCAGGACTGGACTTGTGATCACTGGCAAAATGAGTTCCTGAGGGAGGAAACTCCCTCTACCAATGCAGGTTGATAACTTTTCTGACACTTAACAGTCTTAGAGCTGCCCAGAGTACTGAGAATTTATGACTTGCTTAGAAACATACAGCCACTATATGTCAGAGGTAGGTTTTGTACCCATGACTTCCTGGCTTCAAACTATTTCTATATATACTATAACAAACTACTTTTCATCACAGGAGGCAGCCTGACACAGAGTAACAAGTTTTAGATTTAGATTCAGAGGATCTGGGTTCAAATTTTGATTTTGTCATTTGCTAAATTGTGACTTTAAGCAAGTCCTTCCTCATCAGTGGACCTCAGTATAATCATCTGCAAAATAAAAGGGTTGAACTAGATAAACTCTCAGGCAGAAGTATTAAACTCAAGGGGCCTAACAAGATTCAAATTGGGAATTGACAAGATTAAAACGGGAAAATGCTTAACAAAATAAATAAAAATACAATATGACATAGATAATGTTGATTTGTAGATTTCTAAGTTAATACGTGGTCCTGCAGGTCACATTAGTGTATTCTATAAAGCTAGAAAAATGTCTTTAGTGGGGTGTTTGGTTTGAGGATCACATAAAGTTGGTCAGGATAGTTAATACAAAAGAGAAGAGAATTGGGATTTAAAAATATCTTGATAGGTTCAATATAAAATGTTCATATAAATGAATGTGAAGTTCCAAATTTAGGTGCAAAAATGAACTACAGCATTTCTATTTGAGCTTGATACCACTGCTCTAAGGTATATATAAATGTATGAATACATTGGAATGTGTAGCTGTATACATGCAAGTCCATCCATTAATCATGGAATAATGGCATCAGGAAACCTCAACTACTCAGATGTCTGCTAGAGCTTTCTGTCAAAAACAGAATAAATTAATAAATTCAAAATTTGCTTTATTGATCATATCTTTCTTTAGAAGGTTGAGGAAGTGATGAGGGACCTGTTCATTTGGACCTGATTATGAATAATAAGGAACAATTGGTTGCCAAATTAGAAATGACAAGAGAGTGGGAAAGAGTGACTATCTTCTTAAAGTTTGTGATGGATAAAAAAGGGAAAGATGGCTATGGTCTGAGGTCTTTCCTAGATTTAGGGAAAGCAGATTTCAGAGAGGTCGAAGAAAGGTCAAGCAGGTAATACAGTCTGGTTGACTAGGCCCCTTCCCCAGAATTGGAGATAAGGTGGGATTGAAGAGTGGTGATGAAGTGGATTGGGGGGTTAACATGTAAATAGAACATTTAGAATGACTGATAAGTCCATTAAGCACAATTTCTTGCACCAAGAAAATTTTACCAACTCCTGAGTTTGTCTTTTAATTTATCCATCCAGTTCTCAAACTCTCTATATACACACATACACATGTATATATACACACTTTTGAAGTATGAACTCATTTTAAAGCATATCTTTACACATAAGCAAAATAACTGTTGATTATAATGCAGATAAATGTGTGTATATATACATATATGTGATGTCTATATACACATATATACTACATATAGCAAAAACCCCAAACAGTCCTAATTAGATCTTAGGGAAGCATCCAAATCTCATGTTCAGCATTTTAAAAGTTTCCTGGAGTCTGTTTACTGGATGTTGATGCTTCAATCTCATAGGTATAGAACAGGGCCAGTCCAGCCTCATCACTTTGGGCTACTTTGTATTAGCCCACTGCTCTGGTTGGGACTGATTTCCTGGGGCAGTAGTGTATGCGCCTTCCCTTCATTTTTCAGAACCAGAATCAACATTGAGACTCGGGCAGCATTTCTCAAGGAAGTAATTCTGATAAAACAAACAGAAATAATTTGGATGGGAGAAAAAAAAAGGAAAAGGAGAGGACATTCTTAAATAGACCATTAAGATTTCATAGGGTGCTTGTGAACCAACTAAAAAATTTAGAACATGTACAAGAGATAGAAGTAAAGATAGCAACTGAGTCCAAATACAAAAGAATGTCATAGACTTTTAAGAGAAAAATCAGGACCACTGAAACTTTATGAGCTGGATCTAGTGATGAATAGTAAGGGTAACAAAAAGTGGATTTGTGAGAGACACTTAAATGCCTTGTTAAAATTCAAGACATTTGACAAAAGCCTCTTTCTTTTGTACAAGATGGGCAGATGAAAGCTAAATAATCATTAAGTTTGGTTAATTCTGGACTGTTCTATGATAGTGTATTCTATAAGGCTGGAAAAATGTCTTTCAAAGGGTGTCTAGTATGAGGATCATGTAAAATTGGTTGGGATAGTTAATACAAGGAGCAGCAGAATTGGGATCTAATCTTGATGGGTCCCATATAAAAGGTTCGTATATATGAATATGAAGTTCTAAAACTGGGTGCAAAAATAAACTGCACCATTACAGGATGTGTGGTCCTACATTAGGCCAAGGGGGAAAAAAACAAAAAAACAAAAACATGGATTTTATTGGACTACAAGCTCAGTCTGAATCAAAATAGGGTATAATAACAAAAAAACAAACCAACAACAACAAAAGACTAATTGGGTCTTAGGGAGGCACTAATAGAAGAGAAGGGTCCAGAAAGAATGTCAGTTCTTCTATATTCTTCCCTTGAAGACCACATTTGAAATGTTGCACTCAGCTATAAGCTTCATGTTCTATAAATAAAAATGATGAGATTGATCCAGTCGGTGAAAAACCATTTATTAAGCTCTTCCTATGGGTCAGTGGTAAGCACTAGGGATGAAAAGAAAGGCAAGAACATAGTTTTGTCCTTCGAGAAGCTTACATTATAATGATGGAGGGAACATAAAAATAACCATATCCAAAAAGACACTCACAACTTAAGTGGAAAGTTATCTTAGAAGGAAGGCACTGAGCAGAAGTTAGGGGGTGGGATTTTTTTTTTTTTTTGTCTATTTTCCTTCACATGACTAACATGTTTTGCATGACTGCACATGTATAACCTAAAAAAATGTAATAAAATGATTTTTACTTATCACAGAGGATATTATTCTTAAGGCTAAAAAGATCATATTACTTCATACATATATCTACAACATTCAAACATGTCCTCAGCCAAACATGTTGGGCCAGAAAGGCAAGGCAATGGCAATTCTGCTACATGAGCTCTTTAGTCACTGACTCCCCATGGGTTGGGCCTATTATGCCTCAGGTGGCTAGTCTCCTCCCAACCCCATTAAAGGATTAGCCCAGTATAAATAAAGAAGGTACCATATCTACCATTTTCCCCTTTGCCCATAGAATAAAACAAAATTCCCATAGCATGACATTTAAGGCCCTTTGTAATCTGGCTCCAGGCTAATCACCATCATCAGAGTAGCTCATGTTTATACAGTGCTTCAGGATTTATAAATCATTTTATATAAATCATTTCAGTTCATTTTACTCCCCTTCACTTATCTAGGTCAGTCAAAGTGGCCTATTGTTCCCTGATCTTGACATTCCATTTCTCACCACCACAACTTTGTAGTCTTCCATGCCCAGAATACAATCCTTACTCACCTCCACCTCTTAGGCTCAGAACATCTACTAGCTCAGATAGCAAGCTTTTTCCTGATCCCTTTATCCCTCCTTAAATTATTTTATATATAATTTTTTGATTATGTTATATCCCCCATGTCCAGCGAATCTATTAATAGTACTTCTTGGAAAAACATAGTACTTTTTTGTACCAGAATGACAATAAATGCTTCATGGATGGAGAAATACAACATTTAACAAGGTCATGATAGTTGTTCTTAAGTATTTTGACTGCATTCATGTGGAGAAGGAATTTCATTTACTCTGTGTAATCAAAATGAAGGAAAAAATATAAATAGAACCATCCAAGAGTGGAATGAAAGGCTTTAGGAAGTAATGGTAATGATAAAGATGATAATGATAGTGGTGATCATAACAATAATTAGCATTTATATAGCAGTTTAAGGTTTACAAAGTAACTTACAAATATTATCTCATTTTATCCTCACAATAATCCTGGGAGGTGGATGCTATTATTTTCTCTATTTTACATATGAGGAATTGGAGGCAGACAGATTACGTGACTTGCACAGGTTCACACAGCTAATAAGTGCCTGAGGTTGGAAAGGAACTCGGGTCCTCCTGATTCCAGGTCCAACACTGTTCAGTGCATACTTGAGGCAAAAATTAAATGACTAATTGTTGGTTATATTGAGGAAGAGATTCCTGTTTAGATATTGGTTATGCTTGATGAATCTTGGCTTGCTCTCTATCTCTTAGAGTTTGTGATTTTATGATTCTTTCATTGCACAAACTTACTGTATCATTATTTTGAAAAATTTCCAATTCATGGTTCTATAAGTAAAGGGGGACAAAGAGAACTTGGAACTTGGAAGAGACATAAATATGATGAAATGGTTGAAAACATGGCCCTTACCTAAAGGTTAAAGGGACTATGACTTTCCAAGTTGGAAAAGAAATGACTGAGGAATGATTTAATAATCATTTTAAAGTTATGACAGTGGATAGAAATTAATGTTTGTCATCTCTATAGGGACAGAAAGTGACAATCACTTAAATTGTTGCCTGGAAAATTTCATTTAGCTTATGAAAGAATTTCCTGAATCTGCAAGGGCCATTTAGGTTAAGTTAATTGTTTATTTGTTGTTTGTTTTGACATAGGAATAAGTAGTTATGGAACCCTCTCAGAATGATGTATTAGAAGACAGACCATGAGGGAGACCATCAAGACTTAGATTGAAACAAATGGAAGATTTAGAGCAGGATTATTGGAGCATTTTACATCCCATTCAGCTTGGGATAGTTAACATAAAATTCCAGGCTGAGCAAAAAAACACCTGTATTGGGGGGGAAAAAAAGAACTATAACAACAATGACAGTAGATGATAATGGCTAACTTGTACATAATGCTTACTATGTGCCAGAACTGTGAAAAATCAAACTGTGAATACCCTTTTATCTAACAATGCCACTACTAGGTCTGCATCCAAAAGAGATTAAGGACCTTTTATGTCCAAAAATCTTTATAGCAGGTCTTTTTGTTGTTGTGCAAAGAATTGGAAATTGAGGACATTACCATCAGTCATGGAATGACTGACCAAATTGTGGTATACGATTACGATGAAATGCTATTGTGGGTGTCTGGCATGTTTAGGGAGGACTAGCACCTCTGGTGAGAAGGTTTGCTGAGCTCTTTTTAGGGCTTCTCATCCACATTTGGGGTCCACTTGTCACCCAACTCTCATAAAGTCATTAGCTTCCACTTTCCTAGTTCTAATTTTTAACAAATTATTTTCTTCAATTAGCTTTTGCACCTCCTTTTCTGTTTGGTCCATTTTACTTTTTAAGGAGTTCTCCTCTTCAGTGAGTTTTTGTGCCTCCTCTTCTATTTGCCCAATCCTACTTTTTAAGGAGTTGTTTTCCTCAGTGTATTTTTTTTTCCATTTGGCCAATCATATTTTTTAAGGACTTGTTTTCTACAGTCAATTTTTATCCTTCCTTTTCCAAGCTATTGACTCTCTCTTGCATACCTCTCATTTTTTTTGCCAATTTTTTTTCTACCTCTTTTATTTGCCTTTTAAAATCCTTCTTGAGCTCTTTCAAGAAGGTTTTTTTTGGGCTTGAGACCAGTTAATATTCCCCTTTGAGGTTTCAAATGTGGGTATATTGATGATGTCCCCCCATGAATCTGTGTTTTGATCTTTCCTGTCCGCATAGAAACAATCTATGGTCGTTATCCATTTCTGATTTTTGCTCATGATGTTTGCTTGTTTCTCAGTTTTTAAAGTTGAGCTTTTCTGTTGGAGCACAAGTTCTTGTGCTAAAGGCCAAGGACTTGGTCCTTGGCTTTGTGTGCTGGGGCCTCAAGTGCTGGCAGCTGGAGGCTATAGGGGTCTGGCAGCTTACCCGGTGCTGAGCTGGAGTCAGTAACACTGAAGCTCTCAGGGTGTATGTGGCGAGGATATGGCCCCTGGAGGATGCTTGCTCACCCAGGCTGCTCTGAAACACTAGAAGGTTTGGCTACTGGAGGATGCTTGCCCCTCTAGAGTTGTGCTTCCTGGAGTTGTGCCTGGCTGCCAGAGCATCTGGTGGTTTTCTGAGCTAAAGTCTACCAGTTCACTTGCCTATGCCAAAGCACTTGAGGGAGAGGGGCAGTCCTGGTGTTGGTGCTTGCCTGTTTTATCACCCTGATGCTCAGAATCTCCCACTGGTTTGCTGAAGTGGGGCTTGTCACTGGCTTGCTGGGACTCCTCCTGTCTTGTACTTCTCCCCTTCCACCAGAGCAATGGAGACTTTTCTTGTTAATCCCCCAAACTTCTCGGGCTAAAAGACTGCTACACCTCTTATTTCTGCTGGCTCAGATATTCCAAGATTTTTCCTGGGGCAATATCTTCTGGGTTTTTAGAGATCACTAAGGGAGAGCAAGAATGGCTTACTGCTTACTCCACCATCTTGGCTCCCAGATGTCATCCAACTCTCACCTGTGGCTCCAAGTAGCTATGGCATGAACAGTGGCCATACTCCAGTAACCCATTTCAGCAGATGAGTTAAACTAGGTTGAGGGTAACTGACAGGTTTAAACCTGTTAGAGGGATGCCTACTCCAAGCATGTGAAGACTTTTCCCAACATAATGGGTATAGGAGAACAATTAGTTCCAAGGACCAAGAAGCTGGGTAAAGCAAGCACTGTGATGTGTTTAGAGCTTTGCAAGACATTGAAGATAGCAAGGTTATCTACTACATCCCAGGCCTTCACCTTTCACCCTGAATTTTGTCTTGTCATTGGACTTTGATGATTCTGGAAGAGAAAGTGAGGCTGAGGACTTAGTACAACTGTGCTTCACCTATTTCTAACTCGCATGTAAGTCAAGACATCACTCATCAACAGTGTAATGTCTTTGTTCTTTGAAAACAGATGAACAACAACAATATTGTGTGAGAAGAAATGGTAAGCAGGATGCTTTTAGAAAAACCTTGAAAGACATATAAAATGATGCAAAGTGAGGTAAGCAGAACCAGAAGAACATTGTAAACAGTAACAAAAATATTGTTAGGTTAATCAACTGAAAGACTAAGCTATTCTGATTAATACAATGATCCTGGGCAATTACAAAAGACTTGCGATGAAAAATGCTATTCACCTCTAAAGAGAGAACCGATAAACTCTGAGTGTATATTGAAATATAATTTTCCCCACTTTTTATTTTTCTTGTTTTTTTTTCAACATGGCTAACATAGAAATACACCTTGTATGATTTCAAATGCATAATTGATAATCATATTGCTTGCTTTCTCAGTGGGTGGAGGAGGGACTGGAGGGAGAGAATTTGAAACTCAAAACTTTAAAAGAAGAATGTTAAAAATAAATGAATAATACATTTATTCAAAGAACTCACCCCCCCCCAAAAAAACCTTCTGGAATAAGTAACTTGCTACATTATATAAGTAATTTTTAAAAAGAGAAAAATTGCTTAGAAGGGCATAGTCTGAGAGAAGAAGTATAAAGAATATTGTGTTTTTGAGAAATTGATAGCTGATTAAATTTCTGTGGAATTATTCTGGGGGAGGTTTGGTGGTAGTAAAATAATATATTTATATATATGTATATATATATGTATGTATATATATATGATGCAAGTATCTTTGTAATGATATGAAAATATCCTTTAAATTCTATGCTCTAAAAGTCTTTTAAAATCCATGTTTAACAATAGTTCAGATGCAGTCTTATTTGTGTGCAGAGGGAGAAAGTGAATGACTTCTCAAGGTCTTTTCCAATCTTATGAGCCTGAGATTTTTTTTCCCACCCTGCTTTTTCTCCACCTCCATCAAGAATTTTATGGGCTATCAACTGAGAGGTATGAAAGTTTTGGGGAAAAGTAAATTACTCACGTCAGAGAAACTGTTTTGATGATATGATTCATGCAGCTTCTTTGGCAAAATTCACATTGCTTTCTTTCTTCTTATGATTCATTTGTATGATGCAAAAGAAAAGCAACCATAAAATTATGATTTATGATTTATGTCATAATTACAGTGGAACCTATTTTTACAATGACTGTGCTATAAGTATTACCTTGACATAGTGCTTATTAATAGACAAAACATTCTAGTGAGGACAATATCTCTTCCTATCCCAATTTACATTCATAAATTTATTATTACTCCTTTCAATACCACTATCCTTGAGTGGGTTCTTATATAATCCAAGAACTGAATTTAACTAGCTGTTTCAGAGTCTTGAGCAGACTATCTCCTGCTCGAACTATTTCCAATACCTAAGAACATAAAACAAAATATCATCTTTCTGTTTTAATTAAACTTCTCTTCTTGGATTTTTTAAAAATAGGAAACGTGTGAATATATATCAATAAAGAAACATTTATTAATCATCTGTGTACCAAGCATACTTCTAAGTTCTGGGGAAAAACAGAAGGAAAAAAAAGTCTGCTCTCAAGGAGTCTAAAATCTATGTATGTATGTATATATGTATAAAGCATGTGTACATAATGTATAGCTTATGTAAACCAAGATGAAATAAGGCAAGAGTTATTGACTGAAAAAGTATTATGTTTCTTTTCACTGTACTAATTACTCAGGATACAAATACAAGAAATAACAAGGGGCATGGTGGCAAAATCTGGGGAGTCAAACCCACAGCTAAGAGGGGAAATGAAGAACAGCTAGTCTGGGCCCTTACCAATGAAGGAAGGTGGGCAGAGAATAGTTCTAAAAGTGTGGTTTGGGGATACAGAGGATCTTTGAAACTCTTTAAAGAGGCCTTCCAGGTCAACACTAGTTTAATAATAACACTTAGATATTTTAATTTTTTACAATACTATAAATATTGATAGATGCAACCTATACAAAGAAAAGCTCTTTGTGAGACTTCTCAAAAAATTTAAGAGTGAAAAGCAATCATAAGACCAAAATATTTGAGAACTGCTATGGTTGGGTGAAAAGGCCTTAGTCACTAAGGGAAGATTCAGGATGTGACGGCAGCTGAAGCAGTCAGAAGCACAGCATAGAATAGAGATCTCTATGTGTAACCAACATAAAGAGACCTATATTCTGTTGCATTATGGTTAGCTGTATGGTTTTGTATATGTCACAATTTCCTAGCCCTCATTTTCCTCATCTATAAAATTCAATGACTGGATTACATTCTGTTTAATATTTGTTAAAGCATTTGAATCATCAAGTAGTTCTAAAATAGGTAATATGAAGTAATTGATGGTTGCCTTTGATGTTTTTAATCTCCCCTTTGGGATATTCTTATATCCCAAGCCTCTATTTCTCTTTGGCTGTCCCTAAAACAGCAGACTAGTCTCCAGACCTTTTTCAGTCTCTCTATATCCCCAGTAGAAATTACCTCTGTATTCCGAGACCCCCTACTCTCTGATTATATATGACAATGCATATTAATGTGTTACTTTGCTACTCAAAGATATTTTTCATTATAATAGATTTCTCTTTCAAAATGCTTTAATCCAAAGGATTGATGAATAGTCCAGTGGGATAGATTTTTTTTTCAAACAGGTTAGGTATTGCCACAACCTTCAAATTAAAACTTTTAAAAAATGTATATAGCTATCTGCTTTGTTTGGGGACCTATACTTTTATGTGCACTTACACATATATGCATAGCCATGTATATGTATTTTGTCCAGAAACCTTGAGGGGCTTCCCCTTCCAAATTGCTTTTTTTTCTTTCTTTTTGACGAGGTAAAAGAGGCCATTCTCTGCCTGATTTCTTACCAATCTTAATCACTGAAAGAGGCTTTGCCTCAGTCAAACTGAGATCTGTTAAAGACCTTCCTTAGCTTAAAAAGGCTAAGGTATACCACTGCATCCAGGGCCATCTCCAGTCATCCTGATCTGTTTCTTGCCACTGGACCCAGATGGCTCCACAGTAGAAAGTGACACTGGTAACTTTGCACAGTCCTGCCTCATTAAATTGAATTCACTTGCATGTCATGGTATCACCTCCTTGATGTCATGGTCTTCTTCGAGAAAGACAAACAACATGTACATACATATGTGTATATATCTATATTTATAGATATATATTTCTATATTTATCTATATATACATACATATGTGTATGTACACATATACATAGATGTATAAATGAGAAGTAGCATCTCATAGTGTATAGAGAACTGACTTTGAATCTAGGAAGACCCAAGTTCAAGCTTCCCTTTTGACACAGGATATAACCCTGGTCAAGTCACTTAATCTGTAGACAACTCTAACCTTATAAATGGCAGAGAAGGTGCTGACCTATATGGATAGAGTTTTCTCACCTGGGAATTTCCTATACAAATGAAATTATAGGTCCATTTCCTATCCATATATATTTTACATCTACTTTCTTAATAAATATTAAACAGTACATAACTGAGTCACCTAATTTCATAGATGAGGAAATGGATAGGAAGTTAAATGACATGCATAAGGCCATATAGTCAGTGGCAAAAATAAAACAAAAATACTTATCCCATGACCCTAGTTTCTCTACTAAACATTGTGCTTTTCTTACCAATCTAAAATTCCTTAATCTCCTATTGAGTTTTTAGAAGTAAGCAAAGAAAGTTAGCCTCATGTGAGTATTGAGGTAATGGTCTGACTATGCAATTGGCTAGGCAAATGCTCTATTAATGATTTGGTATTACATTTGTTCTATTTCCTTATAGTTGAAAGTATTCATGAAAAAATTATGAAATAAAAATGACAGATTTTGAGGACAGAACAGAGAGAAAATTTGAGGATTATTGAGCTTGCAGAACACTAAGGGAAAAAATGTACACTTCACGAAATCATTTAAGAAAAATTTCCAAAAATATAGGGGGAAAGGGTACAACTTGTAAATTGACATCATTCCCAGTTTGCCCATAGGGAGAACATCAAATTTAGTCCACTCAGACACAGCTCTGCCAAGCTTTAAGGCTATGTTGATAAAGAAGATATTTTTCTTGGTATCTAAGAGTAAAAAATATAATATTTTGAAAAACATTTCTCTGAATTTCATAATGTTCTATAAAAACAAAAACTGATGGAAGGAGCTTGAATGTTATAGACTGAAAATTAAGAAATACAGGATGATATCCCTAAATTAGTTTCCCTAGCAATCTGAGCATTCTTTTTTTGAAAATATTTTTAATTAGCAAAAACTGATTTTCTCTCCCTTCTACAAACCCCTTCATTGGAAAAAAACCTTTTATAATGAATTGTGGTTGGTTATTATATTGATCAGAGTTCTTAAAACTTTCAAAGTTGTTTTTACAGAACTGTTCTTATTGTAAGAGCTCTTTTAGTTCTGCTCCCTTCCCTCTGCATCAGTTCATATAAGGTTTCCCTGGTTTCACTGGAACTCCCTTTCATAATTTCCTATGACACCAAGGGTATTGCATTTCATATTCCATAATTTGTTCAATCATTCCTCAAACTTTTCAATTCTTTGGCACTACAAAAGAGCCACTATAAATATGTATGTAGATGATTCTTTTCCTCCTTCTCTCATGTATTTGATGTATGAGCTTTTTCAAAGACAAAAGATGGCAATATAAAAGCTTATGTAATTTGGATATTTGAACAGATATAAAATTAAAACAACTTGATAAGAAGAAAAGATGAGCTCCATCAATTAGATGAATACAAAAATTCAATGAATTAAAAAAAATCAATGAATTCTTAACGGTTGTGGTTGTTATATCAGCTTAATCACTATAGAGGAGTAACAAAAACATCAGACAAATTATTTTGATCAATAGTTGGATAGGAATGTTTTACGAGGAGCAAAAGAGTGAAGTAATTGATTTTGGAAAGCACAGATTAAAAAAAAATCAAGGTAAGAAGGGAACAACCAAAATAATTACAGGCAGGCTGAATTTTTTTTTTATAAAACTTACAGTTCATATTTTATATTAATAATATAAATGCTATATAAGTGAATTATGGTTGGCACAATATAAACACTAGTGATATAAGGAAAACCATATTCCCATCTGACAAAATGGAAATCTTACAAAGTATAGCAGAGGACATTAAATTTAACAATTATTCCCTTGAATGTAAATGGATTGGAATTCTTATAAGGGTATGGAATGGACTAAAAAACCTACATGCTTCTTACAGAGAACACACTATGTGGAAAGATACATACTGCTTTAAAGCGAGAAAAGAGATTAAAGTTGACTGTGCTTCAGCTGAATCTAAACCATTTTGGACAAATCAGAAAGTATTAAGAGAAGTAAACAAGGAAAGTATATTATGCTTAAGGGTATAATGAGAAAGAGAAGAATAAACATGGTTCATGGGATGGAAACCAAATATATAGGACAAGTTAACCAAGTCGCAAAAAGAATTTCATAAAAGAGTCAATGGTAGGAATTTGCAAACCTCTACTAATGTAATATGATGAACAAAAGCATAACTAAGAAATGTTACAGGTCTGAATAAAGTAATAAAGATATTATATTTTGACAACTAGAACAATTATCAAGCATGTACTATCTACCAAGCTCTATATGAGGGAAGACAACACCTAAAAAGGAGCTGGAAATCAGAGAGTGGAGGGAAGTACAGAAAAAAGAAAATGATTCCAAAGTAAGAGGGCTGCTGGCACAGGGGTCATCAGATAGTCAAGAGCAGAGCTGACAGGAGAAATGAACATGACTTCTGTACTTCCTTAAATGATGGCCCAGAAAAGGAACTCGTACTATGAAGGAGGGGACCCTAGGGCAACAGTGTCTTCAGGGGAAAAAAGCTACTGAAGAAGAAATTGAAAAGTTTGGAGAATCAGGAATTGAGTGGGGAACAGGGAATTGGGAGTGGAGAGGAGTAAGCATGGATGACCTGGGAAGTTCCTCAAATGAGCTCCTTAGACAAAAAAATATTTGAAACATATACATATGAAAAATTACCCCAAATTGAGTACATCCTGGGATAAAGATGTTATAAATGCAGAAAGAAATGTAAAACACTACATTTATGGATAAAATGCAATAAAAACAGCAATCATCATGGGAAATATGAGGCCTTCCTGATGTGGAGCCTGACTTTCTAGCCACTATGCCTTGTTATTCCTCAAGATAATTATTGTCCCACTTAATTAAAAAAAATGTGTAGTGTTCACCTATTCCTATTTTTTTTGGCAGTTTATAAAAATATCTTAAAAAGAAAATATTTAAAACAACACTGTGTAGCTAGATACTACATCTCAAGGATTCTTATATCACTGTTATGTACATGTTTAAAGAGAGCCTTCAAGGTAGTACTTTAATTAATAAAATATGACAATTCCACAAACTAAAATCCTTACTATGGAGCACCACTTATAAAAGTCTACTTGTTCTTCTTATCAACCCCAATTAAGGATATTATCAAGAAGTGCACAGATGATTCCCATAGTCTATGTAGATAGGAAAGCAGGCATATTAATCAGCAGTTATAGACGTTCTCTTACTGTTTTTTTAAAAAAAATTAGTAACAAGGACTGAGGTTTTCCACACTTTTTTTTTGTATCTTCTCCTTCAGATACCTTGAGAATCAATCCTTCAGCTGACCTCGAAATTCAGTAGCCACCAGGATGAAGCTCCTCAGTATATAGTCTGATAGAGCTACTTTATATGTCTTTCCCCACCCACCCCCAGTTCTTTTTCTACTTCCTCAAGAAGCATATTTGCAAGTGATTTTGTTATCCAAATGCGATGGCTCCATTGTCCTTTAAGGTACAAAGTGTTTGTGATACAAATCTTTATAGGCCTTATTCTACAAATAAACCTCTAATTGTTGGTATTAGATGGGACCTAAGTCGGGAAAATACGCTCACTGGGAGCATTCTCCACTATCCATAGAGGTATGATATGTGGGTTCCAGGGAGATTTCCTATAAATGAAGGCCTGCTCTAAATGGTTCTGTCTGGCCATGATGCTGTGTTTATTGCAGCAAGCCAGAGTACTGGAGAACCACCACAATAAGATCCATAATCACTGAAAAGAGTTTTCCTTACTGTCCACGTGGGAAAGAATATGTGAACGGGGTATGCCTTTGGCTACACTATAGTATGTAATTGGATAGTCAACCTATCAGTCTCATCTACCTGTGTGTGTGTGTGTGTGTGTGTGTGCGCGCGCGCAGACACACAAGATGTGTGTGTGTGTGTGTGTGTGTATATATATACATAGATATATATACACACACACAAGATATATAGATACACATACAAGATATATAGATACACACACAAGATATATATATATATATACACAAGATATATATTATACATACAAGATATATATATACACAAGATATATATTATATATACACATACAAGATATATATTACATATATACATACAAGATATATATTATATATACATACAAGATATATACTATATATACATACAAGATACATATCATATATACATACAAGATACATAT